>NC_092628.1:88024935-88124193 GCF_039555335.1 Amphiura filiformis | reverse complement strand
CCAGGCCCGAGGGTGTGACTTTGAAAACAACATGTGTACAAGTGTATTGATTGATTGATTTTTCTGCGCCTTTGGCTGCAACACTCTTGTTTTTGCTCTCCAACTTTACTTGATTTGAGTTGATTCTACTGCCAATTTTGCATATATTTTATATGCTACTGGAGGATAATCACCCAGGGATCAACTCTGTCTACTTAACTTTTCCTGAAATTTGGCTGATTTTTCATAGTTTATGAAAATCATTTTTGCTGAATTTTTCCTGTCTGAAACTAACTACACTGCAATAGTACTGCAGTACTGTGTTGTTCATCTTCACTGTTTTTCACAAATTTGCTACTAGGATGCACATGGCTGATTTTGTATTTGGAACTAATTTGGTCACCTTATTGATCCAGCTTGATTGATTATGGCTCCAATCATCAGCTACTCAAGATTGGAATTACTGGAGTTAATGCCACGTAAGTGTGAACTACCTCTCTCAACTTACCAAACTTTGAAAGAGCTACACATTTGTGGAGTACAACCTACTCAGCGTGGTTTCAGAGGAGGAAAAAGTAGTGTTCCAAACATAAACCCAGAGACCAGTAGGCCTGCCATACAGGAGCCTATAACTGATGATTCAACAAACACTTTTAACTTAAGTTTATGGAATTCCCAGTCAGTGGGTAACAAACCCATTTGTGAATATGTGACTGACCGTGACATAGATATCCTCTGTTTAACAGAGACGTGGTTGAGAAGAGACGATCCTGTGGTGATTGGAGAAATATCTCCCCCTGGTTACAGTTTCATCAACGTACCTAGAAACTCCAACAATCATCGAGGTGGTATTGGGATATTGTACAAATCTCAATTAAGTCTTGGTCAAATTAGAAATCACGATTTTCCAGACTTTCATTCATTTGAATATACCATTGTTTCAAATATGTCTCACTCAATTTATATTGTCTTGGTTTATAGAGCTCCCCCATCTGCTGAAAACCAGCTCACAGTTTCAGCGTTCCTTGATGAATTTGACACCTTCACTGATCATGTAAATCTTCTGCCCGGTAAAGTTCTCCTCTTAGGAGATTTCAATGTTCATGTTAATCGTCCTCAGAAATGGGATGTGAAAAGGTATAATACTAGCATTGAGTCAGTAGGTATGGTTCAGCATGTTGACCAGCCTACCCATAGGTCTGGAAATATTCTTGATCATGTAATCACAAGACCAAATGATTCCCTCATTGACTCCGTTAATGTTGATTCCATCACCTTCACCATTGATCACTACATGATCAACTGTACCCTTAACATGTGTAAACCAAATCCCATCAAAGTGTCTCAAACTTTCCGCAAATACAGGAATATTGACCATCAAGCCTTCTCTGTTGATCTCTCAGCAAAAATGGCTCCCATCATGCAAATGGAGTATACTAATGTTAATCTTCTGCTAAAGGACTTTAACACATCATGTTTAGAAGTCCTCAACACCCATGCCCCATCCATTACCAAAACAAGAACTGTCAAACATCGGCCTGGTTGGTATGGAGAGTCTATTGATATCGCTCGTAGGGAAAGGCGGCGTAGTGAGAGACTGTGGCGTAAGACTGGCTCTCCTGAACATCTTGCTGAATACACTGCAGCCAAGAAAGCGGTGAAAACATCAGTTGCTGGTTCAAAGACTATGTATTATAAAGAAAGACTTGAGAACTGTAGTCCTAAGGATATGTATCATATTGTAAAAGAACTTCTTAACAAAGACAGTAAGCCCATACCAGATGCTGATTGTCCCAAACAGCTTGCCAATCAGTTTGGCGAATTTTTGTGAATAAGGTTGAAACCATTCGTAATGAGGTTGACAATATTGGCACAGAATTTTGTAACAATGATAATGTATGTGATGTATTAGACAATACTTCAAATGTGAGTCCTAACATACCCAAGCTGAAATATTTCAATGAGGTTCCTGAAAGCGACTTGTTGAAAGTTATAAATAAGTGTCCCAACAAGTCGTGTGCCTTAGATGTGTTACCTACTTGGTTGGTTAAACAACATTCCACTGAGCTACTTCCTGTTCTTGGAAGAATTGTTAACATGTCCCTGTCAACTGGGACCTTTCCATCTGATCTCTGCAATGCCATCATAACACCTGTGTTGAAGAAACCTTCCCTCAATAAGAATGAGTTGAAACACTATAGGCCAGTTGCCAACCTGCCTTTCATTTCAAAAATAATTGAAAAGTGCGTTGCTACCCAAGTTCTGGATCATGTGAATCATCACCAGCTAGCTGAGCCTATGCAGTCTGCCTATAAGGCCCAACATAGCACTGAAACTGCGCTTGCATGTGTTCATAACAACTTCTTGTGTGCTCTAGATAAGCAGAAAGCTGTCTTTCTTATCATGTTAGACCTCAGTGCGGCATTTGATACCGTGGACTCTGAAATATTACTGCATAGATTAGATCAAGAATTTAGCATTGCTGGTTCAATTCAAACTTGGTTCAGAACATACCTTGACAACAGATCTTTCCGTGTATTTGTTTCAGGGGTGTATTCAGACAACATCGCTCTCAAGTACGGTCTACCCCAGGGCTCAGTTATAGGTCCCTTAGGATTTGTTTTCTATACTCATGTTGTCGGTCGTATACTTCGCCAACATAATCTGCAGTATCACCTTTATGCAGATGACATACAGGTTTATATCACTGTTGATCCATGCATCCCTGGAGATGCAGCTTGTGCCATCTTTAAGCTCTCTCAGTGTGTCAAAGACATCAACAAATGGATGGTGTATAACAAATTGAAACTCAACCCTGACAAGACAGAGTTCTTTGTTATGTCTTCTCCAAATCATGCTAAACGCTTACAAGATCTCAGCCTCAACCTTGATGATACTGTTATATCTGTATCGTCTACTGTGCGCATCCTGGGTGTCATTTTTGATCAAAATATGACCTTGTCTCAGCATATCACCAGTTTGAGTCAATCTATTAACTGGCAAATTCGCAATATTTACAGGATTCGCAGATTCATAGATTTTGATACTTGTGCTAATATTGTTAGATCTCTCATCATCTCCCGTCTAGACTACTGCAATCTTCTGTTAAATGGTATCAAACAAAAAGATTTGAATCGTTTGCAGAAGCTCCAAAACAAATGTGCCCGGCTGATTTACCAACAACCAAAATCTTGCCATATCACCCCCTTGCTCACTGACTTGCATTGGCTCCGTATTGATGACCGCATCAAGTTCAAACTTCTCCTCTGTGTGTATAAGTCACTGAATGGACTCTGTCCCCAGTACATGAAAGACTGCCTGGTGGTGAAAAACCTCGTCTTGGGTCAGTAACCACCCGTTCTTGTCACAACATGAACCTTGAGGTCCCTAAGACACATAAATGTGCTGGCGACAGGGTCTTCTCAGTGGCTGGCCCCAGAGCTTGGAATAATCTCCCAAATCACATTCGCAATTCTCCAACAGTTGAAGCCTTCAAATCTGCTCTCAAAACTCATCTGTTTCAGATTTCCTATGTCTAGTTTTCTTGATTTTTGCTTCTTTGTTTTTATTTTTATTGCGCTTTGAATCCAGCGGTAAAGGCGCTATATAAGTGTCGGTAAATGTAAATGTAAAAAATGTGTAGAAGAATATGTGGAAACAGGTAAATATCCGGCCTCTCACACCCCTGGATATGACCTATTCTAATAGGCTTAATATTGGATAATAGTAATGTCGCACCAAAGGGCTCTGACTGGCAAAAAAATGGACAGAAAAATTATGTTTACTTTTGGCACCACCCCCCAAGTTGGTCCTGGAGGGACAAAAAAAGTACCCCAGGATACATACTTTTCAAAGTTGTAGGGGTTCTCTTTATACATTTATGGACCTCCAAACATCGTCTTTCGCGTCTTGACACATTTTTTACGCTGACCTTTCTAAATTTCGAATTGCTGCCACGGGAAAACGAAATAAAGTATGAAGCTTAAAATTTCAGCATTTTACTTTCTCTACAACATCTACCACCACACAGAAAGAAAAAGAAAACAATTGAAGAGGCGCTGCGGTGCACATCCCTGGAGTTGACTTGGACATGCTCATATGATAATTATTAACTTACACGTCCTTGGTCATTCATTTGCAGATTGGTCTGATA
Source organism: Amphiura filiformis (assembly GCF_039555335.1). NCBI lineage: Eukaryota > Metazoa > Echinodermata > Ophiuroidea > Amphilepidida > Amphiuridae > Amphiura > Amphiura filiformis. The sequence continues at coordinate 88,120,061 of NC_092628.1, read as the reverse complement.
GCGCAATGGTGTATTTAGGATCAGACATTGATAAGCTGATTAGCCATCCTAGAGTTAACCCCGTTTCCATCTATAACGAAATGTACATTAAGCTAGAGGACCCCGTAGTCCATGGTGGCATGCTAATGGGAATAGAAGCTGTGGTCGAGACACCTGGAATTTTGGAATTTAGAGTAAGCCATCTCTTTTTTTCTTTAACTGGTAACATTTCAATAAAATAATCAAGGTACAGATATAAGAGATAAGTTAATTCTGCTACAACATGATATTTCTTTCCGTGTTAAAGCTTTGCATTACGATTAGCTGGGTTTGAACGGTTAATATAGCAGTGCTGAAGCGCATTCTTTAAGAAATTTGTATCGTCTCTTGCGGTTCGACAAAAGGTTAGGTTTGGATTTGTTTGAGCCTCTTGACGTGAATGATATATTGATCCCAAGTCACATGACCCGAAAAGCTAGTCTCATCCGCAGCCAGTTTGGTTACACTCCCTCTACACAACCTGCCAATGACCACGTATACGCCGTTTCTGATTACCTAAGAGGGCGACAATGCAAAGTCAGAAACGATACATCCGGGAACTTGATTGAAAGTGTGTTGAACTTGTGGCTGTTATCAGCTGTGCGAGCAGCACGTGCTGGATGACGTCAAAGAAAAGTGTTAGCCAATCAAAAAGACCTCGTTCGTTATCATTGGCAGACTGTTTGTGTTGAGGGAGCGAAACCAAACTGGCTGCTGTAGCGACTACCGATAAGCTTCTTGTAGGCGGTGGGGGAGGGTCGCGTCTGGTGGGGGCGGCGGTCAAAGTCTTTGTTGAGGTCCAGATTAGCGGTTGCGATGTAAATGGCCTCCTTTACTCCCCCTGGTACCATCTAGGGTCCGAGTCTAAAATTTGGACATCTTTAAGTTATAGTTTGGGATGACACTGCTTACTGGAAGGGGAACTTCAAATCTATTTAGTGTAGCCGCAAATGAAGAGCGATTAAAGTGGTCCATTTCCTGTTCCAGGCGTCCACTATCAGAAGATAGGGTTTTGGTAGATGTTTCTTCCGTTGTCACGCAGTTAGACTTCGTTTTGAATTATTATAAAAGGTAAAACCAAATTGCGACACCTGTCATGTATGTACCTCATGTATGTAACTAATTATTATATGTGACCGTGCACGACGAATGAGCCGTAAATGGTAGCTTTTTTCGTTTCTACATGTGTCTCTTTTTCCACATTGTTTGTAATAAATATCAAACAGTCATAATTGGAGATCATTTCAAATCATCCCCAAGTCAACGAGATTCAGGAATATTCTCCCATTGTTAATTGTTGGTTATATATACCTAGACAAAATACAATGCTTTGTAATCCACCACTTGAACAGGATTTAGCCAAAGCAAACAAAGACCAGAGCTATTAAGAATTCAATAGACATCTAAGGTAGAAGCTTATAATCCTCTTCAGCAATAGGATTATTGATTGCTTTAAAAGGAGATACATGTCGCGCCAACTTAAGGTACCGATGAATATGACCTTCATGCACATTTTACACTGTAACTCAGAATACAATTTCGGATATTTACGGCTCATTCGTGCTGTACGGTCACATATTCCCAATGCCAAAAACGTGCCCTCAAATAATTTTTAAAAATCGGTTAACAAAACGACTACAGAGGAAATTTAAATTGATAATACCCACATTTTGTCCAATACGTGGTAGCGTTATATTATTACACCCATTTCCTTTTTTCAGATATTTCGACCTGTGGAAGGTTTCTGTGGTATAGCCAATGTAGACGTACATGCTCACCATTGCAGTCGTCCAATAAAATGTTCGGATTACGTTGGATCTCGGTACAGCTTCACAACGCAAAAATGTTTCAACGCAGACGGTATAATTCAGACTGACATACCATATGACGCCGACACATTCACTGTCCAAAGCACTTACACATTCGACACAGATGGCAACACTGGGCGTTTATATTTTCCCATTGACTGGGAAGATCGTTCTTGGTTAAGAAGTGGATGTGTTATAAGTTACAACAGGGTTGGCAGCACAGGGAAATTAGCCGCAGTGGATGATGGTGTTTCATGGGGAGATTCGCGTTTTAGTGTACTATCAACAGTTACACTTAATCAAGGGCTACCGAAAGCATCATACCAACATCTGTATCGGGGCGTGTTCTCCAAAACGACATTATCCCGTGTTCGGATAAACTATCCACCAAATTGGCCAGTTGGAACTCATGACGTAAATGTTTTTCTAAATAATGGGGTGGACGAACACGAATCGAAAGATACCGTATTTGTAACTGATGCCTTATATAACATTACTGTCAACGTGTCAGACTTTGGTGAGTTTTTAAAGAAATGAAGAAATATGGTCCCATCACCTAATACTCTAGTTTGAACACCTGCAGACAGCGTGAACCTAACCATACTCGTGTCATCTGAAGAACAACTTATTTGTTTTATAATAATGAGATGAAAACAAATGGTACAGATTTTTAAACGTTTCATTAAGTACAATAAGTATGTACTTTGAAAGTGAATTAATGTATGCAACTCAATATACAATAGAGGCTATCGATACATGCTGAAATAACAGATTGTCAATTGTGGGTCCATATTAACTGAATACCGCATGTGTCATAAGCATGTAGACAAGTGCATTGGATCCACAATATTATACTATTATTCTAACACAATTCTAAAGACAAACATTGCTAGGCCTACGCTCAAATGGGAAAACATACTCCCTCATTTTATCCTAAAAGATCTTTTACATTTCAGCTCAGTATGCGTAAACAAAATTATTGTATTTTGATCAGATTCGTTCCTCTGACTATATCTTTTACTTCTAAGTTTCTACCAATGAAAGCGTGGATCTGATAGCCACTGTGTACGATTTTGCGTTTTCGTTTGCGTGGGATTTTGGCGATGGGATTATCTTATACAACGAGTCAGAAGCCGTCAACCACACATGGACCACACATGGCTTCTACAACCTGAGTGTTACCGCACAACATCCCTATGGTGACAGGTTGTTCTCGGTAAGGACAATAATAAAGTTCCCCTTCATTTAAGCATAAAGACCTTATAATATACACTAAGGTCATATCTTACAATTCTATCCGTCAAAATGAACCAAAATTAAACACAAGATTGCCTCAATACTCTACTCTGCACGGGGTAGCTCCTCTAAACTCTTGAAATTAGCATTCCTGAACAGCCCAATTTCAGTCACGTTGTAACTCTAAATTCCCACACCCTTCCTAGATGGGAAATTCCATCACCCGAGGTTTTCAACACAGTGCAATATAACATCGATTTGTATGCTTTAAAACACCCAATTGGGCGGTCACAACAACATTTTGGTGTGGAGGGGACACGTGAATGATCGAATGAATTCTGACAATCACTTGGCCCGTTGGATTTGTCAATAGAATAGAGAGGATGAGCTTGCATGGGTTGCGATTTTTCTGCATGATTTACTTTCCATAATAATATAGGGATGCTAGGTTTCCTGCAATAGGATTTCCTACTTTTTGTTAATTCTAATGTCCGCATTTTTATCTATATTTAGCCCGTTTTGAGACTTTATAGCCCAAATTTGCGCACATTTTCAGACTTTTCCTGCAAAGTCACTTCAGGCCGCTATCATCCCTGATAATACCATTCCTATTTCCATTATGCAGGCTTCATCGAATTTCTATGTCCATTTTATCATTACACATTGCAGAAAGAAATTAAAGTAGAAGATCCAATATACGGATTCCAATGGACCGATTCTTCGCACTTGACCCCAGGGCCAGTTATGGGGATTGAGCCGACCTCATTTGGGGAAGACACTAAAGGATACTGGTTCTACACACAAGGTATCAGAAGAAAAAGTGTTTTATGTTTGCACCCACTTGTTACGTAACACAACATAATTATTCTAATTAAGCATCACATAGTACCGGCTAGATTCGGATGAACATTACGGGATAAAATGTTGTGCAACACCATGTAAATAAACCTGCAAAGTGCGAAGTTTTTCAGACTGTAATCATGAGGATCATATTATTGTTTAATTTTGTGTCGATTTCGTATCAATATTTTTAATTTGAAAAGGACATTGCAAATTATACGAGAAATATGTCCTGGTAAACATTCACGTCATATGACTTAAACTTACCAGACTTTTTTTGGGTGATTTACAAGCAAGTGCAACATTTTCTTACAGACGAATCCAATGTACGCATTCCTATACCTCAATGGCAGCCTTAGCTGGGTCCCTGTCGGGTATATCCCATCTAAAATATGAAATAATGCGTCCTAGGCGGGGATTTTATACTGTATTTCATCACCCGTGTTACACGTAGACAATAGAATGATGAAAGTTTACAGCACAATACAACATAATCCACCCAAATGGGTAGTCACAACACCAGTTTGGTGCACCGGGGACCCAGTCGTGGCCGACTAAATTCTGACCATCTATATGCATATTTCGCGCAATAGTTCAGCAGAGTAGCGAAGCAATTGAGCCCAATGTGATACATGCCACAGAATTGGCGTAAACTCTCCTAGGGACCATTATTATGAAAAGATCGGTAGCGAACATTAGCCATTTGTGCAATCCAAGGTCAAAGTTTATACAGGGGCAAAATTCAAAGTTGCTTAAATTTTGTTAAAATAAATTCCACAATATACCTGTATGTCGACTTCGCGTTTCAAAGTTATGAACAAACGGGTCGAAGGTCAAATCACACATAAATATATCTATATTCTAAGCAAATAGATCAAAAACATATCTTAAACAAGTCTACAAGCAATTTGGATGAACTGTACAGGTGTAATGGAACATTTCCCCCAGAACGTTTTCACAATAACGATATTCTCCTTCACATGCATACATGGCATATGCTGGCTATAGTACACTTGTTTATAACTATCACTTTTCAAATCCGAATATGTGGAATCTTTGTCAAAAAATAATATTGCGATTTTTTTAATACGAATATAATATGCATTTTAATAAAAGTGTATATCATATCTAACTGCATGTTTGTAATTCTTTATACAATACTGTTAGATCGATAGGCTCAAATTCCAAATAGTTATTTCTACACTAAAGCTATTATGTTAAGCACTACTCCTTTTTTTTCGCCAAACGACAAGTGTTTCTAGAATGCTGCTAAAAAAATGAATTTTATTTCATTTTTATATACGCCAAAATATTTTTTTATTTAAGCAAGTCAAGATCATTCGAAACTTCGCAGGCTCCCTCCTAGATCTTCTTGGATGAGTGACAAAGCCATGTCTTTCTTCAGCTTTCTTCAGCAGAAAGTCGATGATGATAACAAAGAGAAATGGGACAAGTACATCTCACAGAAGTACCCTTGTGGTAACTTCAAATTTCTCAGTCATAATGTCTCAAAATATCGGAGATCATGTCTCTGTCAATGTATTCGAAGGCTTTTTGAAAATCAATGAATATAAAAATATACAATGAATGTATAACTGCTGTTTCCTGGCTCCTTCCATCATTTTTCTCAAGATTTCCTTTTCGAAAACCAGCTTGATCCTTTTTCAGGATTGGTCAACAACTGGTCTGATTAATATTTACAAGGACCTCTACCAATTACGGTGTTAGCGTGTTCTTCAAACCCATTAGTACAATAAGACAAATCATCGGGTCACCCAAGGACAAGACCGATAAAAATGACATTACAGGTCCGGTATATTACATCCCGTGCCAGGGCAAAACTGTAACTGGGCAGTGAAAAGAAGCCTATATTGGCGAAACTGAGCGCTCTTTGAAAACACGGTTTTAAGAACATAGGATGCCCAGCAGTACATCATCAGAGGCAGTGGCGGCGCTGCCCCCCCCCTACTTTTCAGGCAAATCCCCGAATCACGTACATTTCCACATTTTGCGGCAATTTTGCCCCCCCCTGAAATTCACTTCCCCCAACCATGCCCCCCCCCCGAAAAAATTCCTGGCGCCGCCACTGATCAGAGGTCTCAAACCACATCCACATAGAGTCTCCTGAGCATTTTGTGGATTTTTACAAAGTTCACATATTCGACAGGGATAGTTGGTGGTTCCAACGTGGAGTCAAAGAAGATGTTCATATCAAAGCCAACCAACCATCTCTCAACAAAGACGAGTCTGTTATTAGATCAAAGGTCAAACAGATCACGACCTGATACAGTCAATCACTCGCTGAAGAAAGATGGAGTATCATCTGAAAATATCGAGGTAGGAATTAATTCTTTGTGTTTGCATCAAAAGTTTACATTAAAATCATACTTAACTAATTATTCCTTTTTCTTCTGTCATTTCAAGGTACGGACGTTGCTTTTGAAGTACGTGTATTTGAAAGCGATGACACAAGCAATACGTTATATAATTTTACCCTTGATATGCCGGGAGACCAGTGGAGCACCAACACCACTATTACGGCAAACACCTGGAACATTGATAATTTGCGAGCTACATATGACAGTAAGTTTTAGTTGATGAGATCGAATTTGTATTCATTTTCGTATTAACCGAGGGATTTCAGAATTTCGTCATTAATTAATTAATTAATAATAATAATAATAATAATAATAATAATAATAATAATAATAATAATAATAATAATAATAATAATAATAATAATAATACGGCTGCAATGACTCGATTGACATGGTCAATTTAATCTATTACTCATTAAAACTAGTGTCATCGCTTTCGTCTATCGACATCGCTTTCATGGGATTTTCATAGCCTACAATATCCCTGCATTGTACAAGGTAGAGCTGATTTAGTGCAACAACAGAGTGCTGACTTGTAGCCACTTATACAACGAGACATAGCTGATGAGATTGAACGTTATTGCAACTGACTGTTCATCTACATTATAAGATACATGTTCAGGCATTTTGCTGCGTCTGATATATGACGGAATAGACTATACTAATGGAGCTAAAGATTCTCTTCTGCAAAGTAACGAATGTTAGAAGGAAGCTTCGAAAATGCACTAATCGCATGTAAATGATTCGAATGGAAACATCCCTCGACCAAGATTTAGGACAATGAATATAATGGCTGATATAAAGGCCATTTAGAAGCAAGGGTTCAGATCAATATCTAAGCCTGATCTACTTCTCATCATTGAAGCCAAGCGTAACAACTCCATTCCTGATGATAGCTTGATCTTGACAGATGCACCTAATCTCTTCACTCCAACTGAGATAGATTATAACATTGGTACCTATCAAAGTTGCCCTTGATGCATCTCCTCCATGAAAGATATGGCTCTAAAAACATACGCCTGCTCGCTCATTTTGTAAACCATCCTGAATGGTGGAATGAAGAATAGTCTAAGAATTTGAGAAGGTACTGAAGCAGAAGTCTCATGTGGAGAAGATGGTTAATGCTCTAAAGCACATTGTGTCCCGTCCCGGCCAGAAATAAATACACCTCCATTTGGATTCCAGACTGGCTCCGAAAGTTGGTGGTAGTAGATAGCCCGCAGATAGAAGACAGGTCAAAATTCATATGCTAAAGGCCAACGGACAAACATACAGAAAGTACACTTCAGAAGATTAAGCTCATATACTAACAACAGTGGTGACAGCACAACTGAAATTAAGAGAAGACTGGCTATTGCAAGGACAACTGTGCAGGGCATGTCAAGCATATGGAAAAGCAGAGGCCTATCCATTGACCTCAAGGTACGCCTACTTCGTGCAACTGTGTTTTCCATTGCCACTTATGGATGCGAGTCTTGGGCTATGACCAAGAATGATAGGAAAAGAGTAGATGCTTTTGAGATGTGGTGTTACCGGAGGCTTCTACGAGTGACATGGAAAGACAGGAGAACAAATTCCTGGATCCTCGACAAGATTGGTACTAGTCTAACCATCAGAAGCGGCATAATGGAGAGAAAGCTGAAGTACTTTGGCCATATTGTCAGGAAACATGGAGGTGTAAAAAACAGATTTTGCAAGGGGCTATGGAAGGCAAACGAGGAAGAGGACGTCCACCAACATCTTGGACTAATGACGTGAAGCTGGTTTCTAACCAGGGAATGCAAGGTGCAACGCACTTGGCATCAGATCGAGTGAGATGGCGTACTCTTGTGAAGACCACAGCAGCGCTACACAGCGCCACCTGACACAGAGAGAGACTAGCCCTCGTGTTCGAAATGGCTGCTCTAAAGCTGGCAACTCCGGCTCTCGTCTTCCAATTGTGTTTCGACTGAGGACACATGCCAGATCAATGGAAGTGTGCAAAAATCAGACCTTACTACAAGAAGGATGTTTATTTATTTATTAGGAATTTCAATAAAATAAGAACAGTAAATTAGACCAGCAAGCAAGGGCTGCCAGGGTCCAGTACGAGGAATGTCCTTCTGATATTAAATAATTTTGATTTTTTTTTAAATTCGCGATATAATACAAATTAATTATGGCATATCTGAATACGAAATACGAGGGCTATCCGAATCTGTGAACCAAAGCGCTAGTCCGAATCTGTGAAACATTATATTTAGTGTGCTAGTCCGAATCTGTGAAACATTGCGCTAGTCCGAATATTGATTCGGACTAATTAGTCATTAGTAATATGCTTGTAGTATGGTCTCATTTGACAGGTAATCCAATATACCACAACCTCCAGTTGTATTTTTATTTGTATTTGATGTTATTCTCATGTTTTTATCACCCTATGTCATGCGCCTTTGGCATATTTGTCACTAACGCAATATACTGTAGTTTCTGTTTTTCATTGTCAAGTTGCAGTTAACCACTTGCTTGGCCAATTAGAGCTGTTCTGAAGAGTGTTCATACATCATTATGTTTATTGACTTCGTAAATTCGGGTAGACTATTGCCACAATTGCGCTTAATATACAAAAAAGAAACAAAATAAAAACAATGCTCCACTCACCAGTGATCGGTTGAAAAATGCGTGTAATCAGACACAAATTTAGCACGGAAAAATGTGTCCTTGTGACTGGGACTGACGCAATCCTTGCACCTAGAGAACATTTCATCCCGGGATTTCATCATTTAATTGATTTTTATTATATAGAATCATGGCATCTTACTTAAACTTTCTTTTATCGATGGTAGTAATAACTTGAGGTAAAGGCTGAAAATATAAAGCATGGAAATAATAGCATTGTATTTGTATATTTTCAGGTCAGTTTTACGTAGGATGCTTTGTTGATGATGATACAAACCGTGGTTTACCGGTCGGCTCTATTCAATCACCTTATATGACCCATACCATGTGTTTTGATCATTGTCTTTCACTCGGAATGCGTTTTGCTAGCTTGCAATATGGCCTAGAATGTTACTGTAGCAATGCAGAAATAGACACGGTTGTTTATAGTCAACGTCCCGATGAAGAATGCAACATGGCATGCAGTGGAGACGAGAATAGCCAATGCGGAGGAGGTTTAAGAAATAGGGTGTATGAAATTGAAGGTAATATATACGAACTGGTCTTTTACACTACTGTTTCTATAGTTGTAACATTTTATATATATAAAGAAATCACCATTATTAATAACTTCAGTTTGAGCAATCAAAGTCATATACTATTAAATTATAGTCTCCGGGATACTTTTAATATGGGCGATGGAGCCTATTACTCGGGCCCCTATGGTACTTGCCCATTTTGAGCTATTTTAAAACTGATTTTTCTTTTTTTTAAATAAATTTTCTCAAAGATATATCTAAACACTTTTGTTCATAATAATTGAATTTCATAATGATCATTAATTTTGTTTGTTTTTATTTTTTGTTATTAACTTTTCATTAATATATCGGCACTATAATACAAGTCTCAACCACTTGTAAATATATGCAAACAATACTTAAAATAAATATCGCCCTATTAAATGTTCTCATTTGTAAAGTAATTTTTAAATTGACTTAATTATGGTGTTTATATCATCATGACATTACAGGACATTGCGGCAATGACGTAGTACAAGGGATAGCAGACAGTAACGTAGTACCGAACTCCCAGCTCACAGCTTCAACATCATACTTTGCCTTCTTTGAGGACTACGCAGCCGTAAAGGCCCGTTTACACACACCGGCATACAGCTGGTGTGCTGCCACCAACGACGTGAATCAATGGGTCCAAATCGACTTGGTACGATACCAGTATATAAGCGGTGTCATCACCCAAGGTTGCGCTAGCTATGATAGATGGGTAACTAAATATAGTGTGGATTTCTCAATGAATTCAGCGGATACTTTGGAATATGTCAGAGACAGCAACAATGCTAGACAAATATTTGAAGCTAATTCCGATCGAAATACACCTGTAACGCAACTCTTTGACAGGCCAGTGAGAGCTAGATATGTCAAGCTACGACCAATGGAATGGGTTGGAATGATTTGTCTCAGATTTGAACTACTTGGATGCGACATGATGGAAGGTAAAGGGGAAGAAAATGGGGAGCGATTACCGAACAGGTATCCTATTAAGCGTTAGAAGTTAAGGTTAGCAACTATTTTAAACTGTTGCGATTTGGTAGTTCACAGCATCTTGCGAATGGTAGTGAGGTTGGGAAAAAATTGCATTGATCATGTCATAGCGAGTGAGTAGAAGAATTTAAATATCACAGATATACTTTGTAGGTCCTGTGGTTCTTGAGTTCTGTTGTAAAGAGGACTGAAACAACAACACTTTTGTAAAATGTACATAACTCTTTAAACACAATAAATCAAGCAATGTTTATTAAGTATATGATTTGTAGAATGAACTTTTGCAAAACATCAAAGTGTTATTTTTCAATAATATATTGATTTAGACAATGAAAATCGATTTTTTTTTTGGTTGCTTCGACCAACAAAAGATCGCGTCGCCTTAATATGACATTTAAGTTCATACTAAATTGAAAGCAGTGGTGCCTGGACTTTCAATTTCATACCATTTGAAGTGAAAGTTTATATACATAATGTTCAGTTTTTGCAAAGTGCGCGAAAAGTTGAACAATTTTATAACCAAATCAAAGGGTTTACTGATGTGTGCGTATTTAAATAGAACTAAGAACATGGACAATGTCCTTTTCTTTTTTCTTTGAGTTGTCAGGCACGTCACTGATTGAAAGTCAGTCTTTTAGGAAGCTTTTGTAAATTACATATATATGTAGCTGTACATAAAACAAAATTCAATTAAATTGTGGGATAGGCTTTTATTACGACGGGAATTCATAACAATTAGCGGGTTTTTAGCGGGTTCGACAGCGAACCCGCTAAAAACCCACTAATTGAAATTAAAATACATGTAAACTTCCTGTTCCAATTATATGGCCTGGTTTTGTTAGAGATTAGATTTTCCTATTAAAGTAGCAAGCAAGTGTAACGATTATGAAAATGCGTTTTAAAAGCTTCGCTGATTTTGCATTATGAATCCCATGATTTCATTATTTTGGAAATACAACCATTGTTTTAGCACGCCTTTTTTAACAATAACATTAAAATCTTTCTATATATGGTTTACTAATATAGATGAACTTTCATGCTAGGAATAAGATTTTTTTTTTACAATATTAACAAACAACATAATATTCAAAAACAAACATTTCTCTTGGTCATTTGAACTGTTAAAATGGGGAATGTGGATGAAAATGCTGATTGTTCAAGACTCCATTGTTTCGTCTGTAGCTAACGTTCATATATATATACATGTATGGTTGCAAAAACTTAGATCAGCTTCACAAACTTGGCTTCCAAATGCATTTAATACAAGGTAGATAAATGATATTTTTCTACTTTTCAAATTTCTTTCATCTAATTCAAGATGCTGAATGTTTTTTAAATGTGGACGAGTCAGACTACCATGGCTACCTTTCCACGACAGAAAATGGCAGAACATGCCAGAAATGGACAACGCAGTCACCACATCCACACACCTACACACTCGAAAATTATCCTAATAACTTTTTAGGTGATCATAGCTTTTGCAGAGATCCAAGCAACAATGGGAGAGCCTGGTGTTACACGACTAATTTATTACCTATATGGGAATATTGCGATGTACCGGATCCTCGTACATTGTGCAGGAAAGGTGAATGGGAATTTATTTCAAGCAGTTGATTATAGATTTTAGAGGTTTGGCGGTTTCATCTGATATTTTAAATAGTCTATCGTGGCAAATTCGTTTCATACATCTGAAAGATGGGACCACGTTTGTTGTTTTGCATGCTGACTTTCATCTTCTACCTGATATATATGTAAACCATGTTATTTTAATTGGAGACCCATAATTTTAGAAAACACGCAATAACATCTCAAAAGCTCTTAAATTATTTAAAAAAACATAATTATTTCTTCATGGCGCTTCTTTCCACTGTGGTTTTTTCTAAATTTCTTTTGGGGATGGGTCTAAATTGTCAATTGAGTGGATGTTTTTGTAGGGGGAGGGGTAATGGGCAATATTTTTGCTTATTTATGGGGCTCGAACACCCCTCCCCCATACATAAACACTACACTCCTTATACTCTCTCATAGACTTATGCGGGTGTGTTATTACGAGTTTTAGTTATAAGTCGGAGTGTATGCACTGTGCAGAGAAATGTCAGGCTATATTTTCCGTAGAAGTAGTGATGTAAGAGGATTAGTCACCATAGCAATTACCCTGCACTATAAGCAGGTCGCACTCATCATTGTATTCAATCCTTTTCAAAGACACTAGTCTTTCAGGTGCGATAGAAACATACGTGCAAGCCAATACATGCAAATATAGTGTAAACCCATTGCTTTGGTAGTTATTCCTATTACATCACTATTTTTATGGCGAATCGATTGAATGAACATACTGCGAGTCCGTAAGTTCACTCGATCGATAGCGGGACAATACCTGTGACATCATCTGCATAATAGTGCTTCGCACAATGCGTCTTAACCAACGCACTGAAGGGTCTTTTGTTCTATTGTGTCCATGAGAGCCCATCAGACATATCGAATTGCATTCTGAATACGAAGAATGTCTTTCTGATATCAAATAATTTTCATTTTTTGAAATTCACGATTTATGCAGGGCGATATATTCAAATATTGTTTTAACCTATTGCTATGGTAGTTAATCCTGTTACATCATCACTTCTACGGCGAATAGGGTCTGACAAGCTTTTTCATCATCTTGTTTAATTTTGTCTGCATTATTCATTTTCCATAGATACAACCATTGACGGATTGTTGGCTTTCCATGTGGATAAAGTGACCGTCGTTCCCGTTACAATCAGAGCATTCAATAACGTCAGCGAATCAACTCTGAACGCTTCGGTATACATTCAAAAACCCGTGGTTAATTTACGCACGACACCTACAGAACCCACCGCATTTGAAGTGACGGGAGAAATTCCGTATTTCTTTGACGATGGGACCGACGTTACAGTGACCATTCTCTCATCAGATATGGCTGAACCTACGATATGTGCAACGAACACCTACAATGGAACATGCTACATCGAATCTTTTACGCATTACCTTCAGGCTGCTGAGTACTGTTTTTCCGTTACTGGTTATAACCTAGTGAGCACTTTGACGATACTGCATTGCCACATTGTAGTATATGGGATACGAGACTTCCAAGTGGTCCCGTCACAGGTGATATTCATTCCACCTAACGCGTTAACACTCACGATTGATGCACTCTCAGCATCACGTTGCAATTTAACCATCGATTTTGGAGACGGCTCTTCACTACTGTATGAATTTATTGAAGAACTCAACCGTACCAATGGTGACAATTACATGACGACTCACGATTACACCATCCCTGGAACCTATTTGGTACAAGTCAATATGTGGAATGACGTCAGCAGTGTCACATACGATGTTGTACTTTATGTTCAGTATCCAGTTGATCCTCTTCTGATAACTGCCACTAATCCTTTCTTTGAATTATCTGCTATTAGCGGTACATCAAATATCGACTTCAGTCTTGATTTCAATGGAGAATTACAGCCTACAGGTGTGACTGTAAACTATACGATATCAGGACCAATGTCATTCACTCATTCACAAGTAATAGCTGACGAGGAAACATACCCTTTCGTGGAATCGATCCAGGTCAGCGAGTTTGGAACTTTTCAAATATCGTGGCACGCTTACAACAAACTTAGCTTTATCACAGGCACTACAACTGTAGATGTTGACAAGCCTATTCAAGGTCTGCAAATTGTGCCCACTGGAAATCCTTTCGGAGTTGTCGATGAAGTATTGTCATTTGAAATTGTAAATATATGGGGATCACGAATTACATATACGGTGTCTTACGGTGATGGGAAACAAGATGATTTCACGATATCTGAAGGAGGAGTTGAGCTTACTCACTCATGGACAGTTAACGCCTTTTACCTGGTCACTGTAACTGCTCAGAACACGGTTGGCACTGTTTCGTATACTTTATCCAATGAAATAGAAATAGTACTCCCTGTCGAAGGCATTCGGTTAGCCGCAAGGAAACTAAACATGTTGACAGCTCAGGTTCCTAGAGAAAGCGCGGTTCCTGTAGACGTCTTTATTGACAGAAACGTTGCCGTTCCCCCAGATGCTAGCATCACAGTCGACTTTGGAGACGGAGCTTCAGTATTTGATCAGTTAACGGATTTCCTATTACAAATAGACGAAACCGATGACAAAGATACACAAACGGAGAAACTTGGAAGGACACTCACGTATTTCTACTCTGAAGCCGGTGTATACACTATAACAATTTACGTAGCAAATGTAGCCACATCGGTAACTGAATCATACGAAGTATTTGTTTACGAGGAGATCTCAGATGTTGCGATGAATGTGAAGTTTACAACAGGCGTGCTGCCTCCATCCGGTACACCAGATGCAGCATTTGACATCGACCACTTTACTGAGGCTGGCATAATAGCGGTACCTTTGGACAAAGCATCACTGCTGACAGTTTCTTATGCTACTGGTACTGATCTAAGTTATGAATGGGATTTTGGTGATGGTCCTGATTCTTTGATTACCACAACAGAACCAAGGGCTGTGTATTGGTATCAAACCCTGGAGCTTACTCTGTGTCTGTTAATGTTTCTAATCCAGTTGATTGGAAGCATATAGAGACAGAAGTTGTTGTCGAAGCTCCTGTGACGTCAGTTGAGCTTCGGGGATTTGGACCATTACCTACAAACACGACCTTTGACTTTCAAATCTTACCTGGCAATGTCGGTACAGGTGTATGCTACCGAATCGACTTCAGAGACTCGGGAACACCGATCAACAGCAAAGCATTCTACGGCGATGAGAGTTCATGTACACGGCAATATCCAGATGACTTTGCAGACGCTTTTTTAAGATTTCAAGAAATTGATACCATGGCGATGTGGCTAAACCAAAGAGATGGAGAAGACGTCAAAATCAACGTCACAAATCACTTCATGACCATTGGAACTTACTCAATACAGATCACGGCTTCCAATTTGGTGTCTTCCATTACCGGAACGCTATTGCAAGTAGTTCTTAAACCCGATTGTTTCCCACCCGAGGTCCTTTTTGAAGAAAAAAAATGCAATCCACATTTTCCTTGTACGGATGGCTACAGACAATTCAAAGCATCGGAAACAGCTATTGTTAGTTCCAGAATTAAACCCAAATGTAAGTCTAGCAAATCAGTTTGGTTTTCCTGGCGCATTTACAAGGTGATCGACTTAGGAACTGGAGAAGAGGAGTTTTACAATGATAAATTAAGCAATGCGACTATTTTAGAAGGAGCGTCATTGCGCGATCTAGCAATCCGAGGCCCTGTGTTTGAATACGGTAAGTATCGATTCGAGGTGAATGTCTCCATGTCAGAAGAGGTTGGCATATTTACCATTGAAGAGACCTACATATACATTACCAAATCTCCTTTAGTTGCCAAGATTGCAGGTGGCTATTATAGAACGGCAGGATGGAACAGCTACGATATCATAGATGCAATCAGTGAAACATACGATCCAGACAAAACTGGCGAAGCAAGGAAAGAGGGATTTGAGTTCACCTGGTTTTGTCGCCGTAAGAAGTACTGGCAAAAAACGATTAATGGTACAACGGTGATTGATGAGGTAGAAACATTTGAGGAGTGGAACGAGTATTATGATAAAAAGTCAGCAAATGGTACGGTAAATCAACTTTTTGTGGACGCACAGAAACCGGGGGATCAATATGGATGTTTTGGACTTTCGGAAACGGGTGATATTCCACTACCTGGAGGTGAGCATATTTCCATAGTGATTTAATGTATATTGCATGTAACAGTTCAGTTCAGTAAATGTGTGATACGATTAGGCGATAGCGGGTCATTTATCTACCCAAACAACTTTGATTAATGACCACACAACGCACACAAACAAAAATTGGAATTGGACCTCGTGAGATGTTTTAAACCCTTGTCTAATAGTAGTTTGGTTTATTCTTCATGTAAAACTGTACATAATTAGCCTAACACAGAAAAAGTCTTTGAAACCCCTTTTGATTTCCTTAAACTAAACATTTTCCATTGCGTAGTTTACCGATATAAGTCGCCTATCCAGTAAAACCAAAAATAAATGCCAACATTCTCCATATGACGCTACAATGTCAACGAAACATCATCTTGACAAAATATATATTATAGGCTTATCATGCAATAACAAGAGCAAATAATATCCTTTCTTGTTGATCCATAAAGCTTACAAATTAATATCGCATTTGCACATGAAAGATACATAACACTTCTGAAAATGTTTTAAGTTGATACTATGATAAAGTTAAATCACAACCTTTTACAACTGGGACCATGTTTCAAAAAGTGAGCAGAGGTGGGGACTTTTAAACTTGCTGCTTTCTTTTCGTTGTCAACGTTTTTTGGTAGATTTATGTAAAGTGAATGATACAAATAAATGTATGCCATATGTTAAATATTTGTTTTTCAGGACGGATAAGCCAAACTGGCGACAACTTACTCCTCAATACCAGCTCAATGTACTACGATATGGAGTATGAAATCAAAGTGGTCGTTAAGAAGGATACTCGGATTGCCATAGCTTATCAGATCAAATTAATCTTAGAAGGAGAGCCACCTTCAATGAGTATCAAGTATGTTAGATCATGATAGCATTAAGTTTTTAGTTTTTAGTAAAAACTATTTGAAATCATTGAGCGTAAATCTTAGCTTGCACAATAGGAACATTAGGGTAAGGACAATTATAATTAAGTTACTCAGTTACTATTTTTTTAAACTACGGTATCTTGTCTCATCAGAGACGCATCATCAGGCCGACTGGTCTGGCGCCGAACTAAATTGACATGTGACAAGTTTGGAATGATGTCACTGGAGAGTGACCAAGGAAGTTTTCTGATCGCTACCTTGTTGGTCCTGGAAATGCTGTGGTACAGTCCCCTCCCGATTGAGGGAAGATTCCTCACGCCGGACATGAACGACCTCTTTGACCCCTCGTAAAGTCAGATTAGAAGTTTCTTTACCTTATTTTTATACTCAGACGGTTGAGAACATTGATAAATATGTTAATAAATTAGATAACTAATAATAAAACTACTTATGTTCATTGCTTCACAGCTGCAAATTAAATTGCCTCAA
Source organism: Amphiura filiformis (assembly GCF_039555335.1). Classification (NCBI taxonomy): domain Eukaryota; kingdom Metazoa; phylum Echinodermata; class Ophiuroidea; order Amphilepidida; family Amphiuridae; genus Amphiura; species Amphiura filiformis. The sequence continues at coordinate 88,102,486 of NC_092628.1, read as the reverse complement.
TAAATGTAATCCTAGTAATCGCTATGCCGTAGAATCAGAAGAGATGTTTGCAGGATCTAGTTTTGCCGACTTATATTTCAGGTAACGTTTTCATGAATAATTATTGTTCAGGTTGTGTAGAAATTATCAGTGGAGGAGGAAGTATTAAAATTAAGTGGGGGTCAGGGGACGAGCATATTTTGTTCCTGTTTATTGGGACTTTTTTACGCACGAAGCGCGTTTAATTTTAGACTATTTTAGCCCCAAATGAAGGTTCTGATATATGATGTTCCAGTGCTCGCAATTGTCCACTATTTGGGCCCAGAAAGTAAGATGCACGGACACTTGCTTCAATATTTTTCTTCTATTATGATTTTCAGCTTTAGGGGATGTATTCCGCGTCCCCACCCCCTGCTTCCGCCGCCTATGTACATGATGTATAATTTGTATAAAAACGCCAAGAATGTTTTATGATGTTTCATATGAGCCATTCCATGTCAACTCCTGGGATGTGCACCGCAGCACCTCTTCAATTTTTTTCTTTTTCTGTGTGGTGGTAGATATTGATGAGAAAGTAAAATCCTGAAAACTCTACACAATTAAGTACCCCAGGATACATACTTTTCAAAGTTGTAGGGGGTTCCCTTTATGCATTTATGGACCTCCAAACATCGTCTTTCGCGTTGCGACACATTTTTTACGCTGATTTCCCTAAATTTCAAATTGATGCCACGGGAAAACAAAATAGCGTATGAAGCTCAAATTTTCAGGATTTTACTTTCTCATCAATATCTACCACCACACAGAAAAAGAAAACAATTGAAGAGGTGCTGCGGTGCACATCCCAGGAGTTGACATGGAATGGCTCATATGCTGTTTATTAAAACAAAAGAAGGGACTGAATTGTGCAAAGAATATTATAATGATGATGATAACTATGTAATTTGTATGTGAAAACATCATTTCTCAACCTGCAGATGGAATATACAGATTCTTTTGAATGACACAATCCCGCCTATCTGGGGAATGGTGGATCAACAAAACTGGCTGCCATACACAAGTACGGGAGACAAAAAAGTCAACTTTGTCATCGAAGCTGGATTCTTTCAAGACAACGAAGTATACTTTTTAGAGTTGATTGCCTCCAGAAATCCAAATTTAGACAACGCAGGCAAGTAAATCACAATAATTAAGGATTCTACAAGAAACGTATAAAACGTATAAAATCAGGGTTTCTCAGCAATTAAATATCCCAGTGAGAGAAACATTGGTGCGTTGGATATAGCTTTGCATTATTTTTATGTTTACATATAATTGTTAGAATCCGTTTGAATATCCTTGGTTTACATCCTTTTTACGCACCATGTTGACGAGATCAAAAACGTGTTCATGTTGTTTGTTATTTTCCAAATGTGTGCTCGTATAAAACTACGCGGAGTGATTACTTTCTCCTTTTTTGTACTGTGCTACAAACCGATCAAAGAAAAAATTTCGCCATTTATCAGGACCAAATGCAGTACCGATTAAATTTGAGAAGTTTTTGGTAAACATTTTCGAGAATCTTGCATGACAAAAAAACTGTTTTGTTACATTATCGATATATTGACTGTGGAATGTTAATTTTGACATCTAACTACCTACATTATTTCTCAACTTTCTGTTACTCGCTATCCCATTTCATTTTCACTCCAATTTGAAGCTACTATTGCAAAAAACGAAGTGTTTCGCCATCGATACGTCCGACATGACAGAGGCGATGAGCTTGTTTATCATAACAGTCTGTAATTACATAGCCACTTTCAGGTCAACATTTTTTGTAAGCTCATCCATGGCGTAATCGGTTAGCGCCCTGGACTCGTACTGTGATATGTAATACTTTTGAGCTGTAACACTTGGGTACGAGTCCCTGCGTGGTCCAATTCCATTATTTTGTCACGCTGTGTTCTTTTTCTTACAGGTTCTTTCTTCTTCTTCTTTCTTCTTCTGTCGACCATTACATTTGCTCAATTTTGACGTAACTTGGTCACAACAATCATTGACCATGCCCCTACATGTCACATGAAACTCGTCGGGTCAAAGGTCACGCAGGGGTCACAGGGGTCAAAAACGTGATTTCAACTAAAAATGCATCTTCTCCCACAAATTACGTAGGACAATGATGCCACTTGCACACATGCATGTTATTACTCAGTCTCTATGGGTTCCTCACAGATTTGGGGTCAAAGGTCATTAAAGGGTCTCTTCCGGTATAAAACGAAAAACTTTCAAACATTTTTATTTGCTAAGAAAAACATAGGACAGTAACGGTATGTTCACACATAAATTGTGGTTACCCTGTGTATATGTGGTATTTTTTTAAATTTAGGGTCAACGGTCATTAAGGGGTCACTTTCGGTATAAAACGAAATACCTTTAAAATGCTTCTTCTCTCACAAATTACGTAGGACAGTGACACCACTTGCACACATGCATTGTTATTACCCAGTGTGTATAAGGTTCTCACAGATTTGGGATCAAAGGTCATTAAGGGGTCACTTCCGGTATTAAAACGAAATACATTCAAAAAAAATTTAGCTAAGAAAAACGTAGGACAGTAACGGTATGTTCACACATAAATTGTGATTACCCAATTCATATGTAGTATTTTTTTAATCCGGTCATGGAGACAATAAACCTTCAAAATGCCTCTTCTGCCACAAATTACATAGCAAATTGATACCATAATCCTTATGACATCTTAAATATATTGAAAATATTTATGACCCCCAAAGGGGTGATCCTTTATATGACATTCTAAACATGGGAAAAATGTTTATGACCATGAAGGTCAAAGTTTAGGGGTCATTTCGTCAAAGGTCAGTAAGGGGTCATATCTGCTTAACGGCTACGGCTAGGTTCAGATCTATAGCTAGATCTAGTTCTCTCTGTCTTCTTTCTTGCTCAGTTCTTTCTTTCTGACTGCAGTGATTTTTGCCCGGTTTTTCATTATGTAATTCAGACATTTGTAGGCCTACTAGTCTTAGGCGCGGCATATATATGAATATTTTTCCCAAATTATATTTACAAAATATTGGTTGTTGGTTTTGTTATTCTTATTAGCGTCATTGTTATAATCAGGGTAATACTATACATAGCAGCATTGATTTATTTCACCAAAGATATCATCCAAGGATAATTTTAAATTTGAAAGTTTAGAAAATCCCATAGGAAGATTGCCGAAAAACGACTTCCCCCTCTCTACCCTAGCCCCATGGGATGACTCAAGAGATACCCCCGAAAAACGACTTCCCCCTCTCTACCCTAGCCCCATGGGATGACTCAAGAGATACCCCCGCCTTCCCCCTCTCTACCCTAGCCCCATGGGATGACTCAAGAGATACCCCCGAAAAACGACTTCCCCCTCTCTACCCTAGCCCCATGGGATGACTCAAGAGATACCCCCGAAAAAACGACTTCCCCCTCTCTACCCTAGCCCCATGGGATGACTCAAGAGATACCCCCGAAAAACGACTTCCCCTCTCTACCCTAGCCCCATGGGATGACTCAAACGACTTCCCCCTCTCTACCCTAGCCCCATGGGATCCATTTCGCCATAATAAATTCTAGAAACGCTTGCTGTTAGAATAAGAAAAATTGTAATGCTAATTTATTGCACATTCTAGGGAAGCGTGGTTACCTTTTTAAAATAACCGAGTGAGAGGGTTTTCAAGAAAATATTTTTCCTGTCAAAACTGAAGCATCCTCTGTATAAAAGAAAATATGAATATTAACTGCACATCATATATAACGATTCGTGATACCCAATCATGGCGCATTTGATGTCGTTTAACAGGCAGAGAATTTTATTTCAATTTTATATACGCCAAAATATTTTTTTAATTGAGCAAGAATAAGGATAGAAAAAACGTTGAAAATCCTATGTGAATATTACATTAGACCCAACCAAAGATTACTGTTTCGTTTTTATGGTAATCTAATCTTTTATTTCCTGAAAAAACATTTTGGGTCTAATGTCGAATATTCACATACTTGATCAAAACATCGAACGTGTATACAAGAAAATGGTAGGTTTTCCTCTATAGTATTTTACTGACCATGGAAATGTACTGAGACACAAGCACGTGTCAAAATCGATATAATGTATTGTCCATATAGACGCCCAGTTATCATGTTTTTGTTGGATTTTTTTGTATAAAAACACGTAGTTAACAACAATTGATCGCTAATAATACACATAAATGTTTTTAGGCAAATAAAATTCCAAAATACGGTACGTTTTCTGCCTTTGGTTGTCACGTGGTAGGCCTATGTTGAAGTTGCGATTATATCTACAAATAAGTTTCAAATAAATTCCAATAAGACAAGTGGCTGAGTGGTCTAAGGCGCTGGGTTCATAGTATAGTGTGTCCAAAGCAGTCCGCCGCCGTGAGTTCGAACCCCGCCTCCGCCAAACTTTAATGAATTAAAATTAAAATTTTACTTTTTAATTTCATATTGGGGAAATCTGACTGGCAGAATTTTTTTTTATGGCGTGGAGTGGTGTGGGATGACTCAAGAGATACCCCCGAAAAACGACTTCCCCCTCTCTACTCTAGCCCCATGGGATGACTCAAGAGATACCCCCGGTTTCATAGGTTCGTTGTCCTGTGCATGTGGATTGGATTGATATACTAAGTATGCTTTCAGTTCATTCTTTTCTTCATGGCTGTTTCTATTATTATATTATTAACTTACGCCCGTCTGGAATCAAGCCTAGATTAAATCCATGTAATAATAACAGGATGCTTTTGGTATCAAAAGTATTAACCCTGACCTTCGTGAACGTCCCTCGTTTCAAGTTATGATTTTTGTTTCTCTTTTGTTTAGAAACCAAACGACAGCTGAGCGACAGCGACTAGTTTTTTTACCCAATGAGGTAGAGCGCTTTTGTTGCGTTGAGGAAAGCGCCCCTACCTCATTGATCAAATACCAATACAACCACTTTTAGCTCAGTGATAGAGTAATAAATTCACATTAAGTGTAGAAAGGACAAGCACTGGTACAATAAGTAGGCCTATATCAATCACGCGATGACGGTAACAAGACTGGTGAGGCATAGGTGCTGGAAGTATAAGCGTCATAAAAAAATTATTTTGATTTTGTTTTATGAGACATAAGCCATGTAAGCGAAGCATGACGATGGAGATGATTTGATTGTGAATTAGTTTATTGTCCCCGGAAAGTACAACCCATACCTCTTACCTTGGCTACCTTCTCCAGTCACCTATATTACCTTCTCTTCCCCTATTCCCTCTCGTCCTCTACCCTAGAGTATCCGCCTCCCTTTCGCTTCTTTCCCTACACTCGATATAGTCGCTCCCCTACACACTATTCCACTCCACTCTCGAGCTCTACTCTCCCCCTTTCATCTTCCGATCCCCTCTCTCTTTCTCGGCCCCTCCCCACGCCCACTCTCTCCTCTTATTTCTTTCGAGCAATAAATAACTTCAATAAAAGTAAACTAGCCTATATTGGAAGTAATATTTCTTCAATCGATCGATATGTATATGAATAGACACTCGAGTGTCTATTTTGTAATCTCGGTCTAAACCACGCTTTCAAATATAGATTGACTATGTACGAATTCCCTGCTCGTGAATACAGCGTGGGCCCAAAAGAACTTTACCCAATTTGGAAGGTTCATTTCTCGGAGTTTAGAGTGGCTATTCTCAAAAGTGTTATACTTCCTGGATTTGTCCACCATTTTTAGAAATTTAATATTTTTATATTGTTAAAGGAGTATTTCGTGATCCTAGCATCCTCTATTTTTTTTTTTTATTAGATATCCACGAAAAATAAATATTCCCAAAATTTCAGTTGATTCCGATTTTGCGTTCGCGAGTTATGCATGATTATGTGTATTACACTGCTCCATAGACAATGCGTTGTAATTTCGTTCGGTGCACCAGAAATTTCACGATATTTTTGCTAAACGAATTAATCTGCAAGAAATATTTTGTACATAAACATTATGTAGCCAGAGGTTTCCAGTGATATAAAAATCTCAACTTTTTTTGAGAAAAGTGGGGGATGAGGCTGTGGATCACGAAATGCCCCTTTAATCTGGGTGTCTGGTCTGTTTTTAGGCGGCTCTCTTTACTCTTCCGATTGTCTTTTTATATTATGCCTTTTTATACAATGTTTTTTAACATGTTTTATATTTGTGTGTGTTTATACTTATGTCTTGCGTGCCACCATCAACATGGGGCACTGATCTAGACTTGTATATTTTTGTTTCATTTTTAATGAATAAAAGTGATGTAAGATTGAGCTAAATATATATCTTTCTAAGAATATGTGGTACAAAAATGAGAGAAACAGAAGCTAAAGTAACAAAATGGCAGTAATTTTACGTCACTGGGTCGAAAATCACTTTGTCCACACGTAATTCAATGGAATGTATCCGATTACTAACAGTATTGCGTTAGGCGTGTATATTATTATATTTATAAACACGCATGAATGAAACACTATCTAAGATCTTAATCCTCATTAGTCATGTTAGATGAAACAATATGCCCAAAATTAACATAAACATTATTAAAACAGAACAGAATTAACATAAACATTATTAAAACAGAATTAACATAAACATAAGCTAATTCCAATTTTAATATTTAACTAATGTAGCAATTAGCCTACACAATGACATTGGTTTCACCTGATGCGATTTTTAAATTTAAATATTTTGACTGCGTGGATTTCTAGACAGGGTTTCAAGGTGTCAAGATAAGGCAATTTACAATACAACAAAGACATTTTTGACAGAAGCAAACTTAAGAACAGTGTGTTTTATTGGACGTGCTGCGTGAATTCGAATTCGCTCCAGAATGTGAGAATTCCACGCAAACTTGCCATAACTCCTGCCTAATACTCCAGAGTCAGTTATAAACGCAAATGTTTGCCTCACATATCATGAATGGCGTTTCAAATTGCTGTTGCATATTTTGAAAGAGTATTTGATGTAAAAGTTATTTAAAAATAAATTGTGATTGTTTTGTTGAATTCAAATTCTTTGTCATTCACGAGAGTAAAGTTCGGGTACATTATTGTATCTGGCATGAATAGTGAGGATTAAAATCTTGGATTGTAATTCATTCATAGCCTATTCATGCATATAAAACATTTACCACTTTCGAATGACAAGCCGACTGTGTTTACCAATTACATGTATGCCTAACGCTTATGGTAATCGGATACATCCCATTGAATTACGTGTGGACAAAGTGATTTTAGACCCATTGACGTAAAACTACTGCCATTTTGTTACTTTAGCTTCTTTTTCTCTCATTTTTGCACCACATATTCTTAGAAAGATATATATTTAGGATATATAAAACTTTTGCAATGTATACTACAACAATCAAGCATGAGGATGCCCTGCAATGTATACTACGACAATCAAGCATGAAGATGTCCTGCAATGTATACTACAACAATCAAGCATGAAGATGTCCTGCAATGTATACTACAACAATCAAGCATGAAGATGTCCTACAATGTATACTACAACAATCAAGCATGAAGGTGTCCTGCAATGTATACTACAACAATCAAGCATGAAGAGATCCTACAATGTATACTACAACAATCAAGCATGAAGAATCCTGCAATGTATACTACAACAATCAAGCATGAAGATGTCCTGCAATGTATACTACAACAATCAAGCATGATGATGTCCTGCAATGTATACTACGACAATCAAGCATGATGTCCTGATGTCCTCAAGCAATGTCCTGCAATGTAAACTACAACCATCAAGCATGAAGATGTCCTGCAATGTATACTACAACCATCAAGCATGAAGATGTCCTACAATGTATATGATGTCCAGCAATGTATACTACAACAATCCAGCATGGAGATGTCCAGCAATGTATACTACAACAATCCAGCATGGAGATGTCCAGCAATGTATACTACAACCATCAAGCATGAAGATGTCCTGCAATGTATACTACGACCATCAAGCATGAAGATGTCCAGCAATGTACACTACGACAATCAAGCATGAAGATGTCCTACAATGTATACTACAACCATCAAGCATGAAGATGTCCTGTAATGTATACTACAACAATCAAGCATGAAGATGTCCTGCAATGTATACTATAACAATCAAGCATGAAGATGTCCTGCAATGTATACTACAACCATCAGGCATGAAGATGTCCTGCAATGTATACTACAACAATCAAGCATGAAAATGTCCTGCAATGTATACTACGACAATCAAGCATGATGATGTCCTACAATTGAATGTATACTACAACAATCAAGCATGAAGATGTCCTGCAATGTATACTACAACAATCAAGCATAAAGATGTCCTGCAATGTGTACTACAACAATCAAGCATGAAGATGTCCTGCAATGTATACTACAACAAGCAAGCATGAAGATGTCCTGCAATGTATACTACAACCATCAGGCATGAAGATGTCCTGCAATGTATACTACAACAATCAAGCATGAAGATGTCCTGCAATGTATACTACAACCATCAAGCATGAAGATATCCTGCAATGTATACTACAACAATCAAGCATGATGATGTCCTGCAATGTATACTACAACAATCAAGCATGAAGATGTCCGGCAATGTATACTAAAACAATCAAGCATGATGATGTCCTGCAATGTATACTACAACAATCAAGCATGAAGATGTCCTGCAATGTATACTACAACAATCAAGCATGAAGATGTCCTGCAATGTATACTACAACAATCAAGCATGAAGATATCCTGCAATGTATACTACAACAATCAAGCATGAAGATGTCCTGCAATGTATACTACAACAATCAAGCATAAAGATGTCCTGCAATGTATACTACGACAATCAAGCATGGCGATGTCCTGCAATGTATATGATGTCGAGCAATGTATACTACCACAATCAAGAATAAAGATGTCCTGCAATGTGTACTATAACAATCAAGCATGAAGATGTCCTGCAATGTATACTACAACAATCAAGCATAAAGATGTCCTGCAATGTGTACTACAACAATCAAGCATGAAGATGTCCTGCAATGTATACTACAACAATCAAGCATAAAGATGTCCTGCAATGTATACTACAACAATCAAGCATGAAGATGTCCTGCAATGTATACTAAAACAATCAAGCATGAAGATGTCCTGCAATGTATACTAAAACAATCAAGCATGAAGATGTCCTGCAATATGTATACTAAAACAATCAAGCATGATAATGTCCTGCAATGTATACTACAACAATCAAGCATGAAGATGTCCTGCAATGTATACTACAACCATCAAGCATGAAGATGTCCTGCAATGTATACTACAACCATCAGGCATGAAGATGTCCTGCAATGTACACTAAAATAATCAAGCATGAAGATGTCCTGCAATGTACACTAAAATAATCAAGCATGAAGATGTCCTGCAATATGTATACTAAAACAATCAAGCATGATGATGTCCTGCAATGTATACTACAACAATCAAGCATGAAGATGTCCTGCAATGTATACTACAACAATCAAGCATGATGATGTCCTACAATGTATACTACAACAATCAAGCATGATGATGTCCTGCAATGTATACTACAACAATCAAGCATGATGATGTCCTACAATGTATACTACAACAATCAAGCATGAAGATGTCCTGCAATGTACAATCATGAAGACACAGAGGAGAGAGAAAACAGAGCCCGTACCACCAGTCAAAGTCTCCGCATCATCCGATAATGAGGGCCGATTGTTCCATGAAATGCGACAGGCGAGACTGCTACGCAATTACCGCGTAATTTCATGGTCTATCTCGTAATCGCAAAAGCACGCAACGCTCTATCGCGTATACGCGAAGGCACGCAGCGCTGGCGTGATTGTTTGACACGGCACGATCGAACAATCGGTTCTCTTTAATATACGAGAACTCACCGTACACAATACACGGGGACTTTGACTGGTGGTACACTCTCTGTTTTCTCTCTCCTCTGTGCATGAAGGTCAATGAGATTCACACATGGTCATAATTTTCAAAGTCAAAAGTCTGGTCTATTGCCATTTGGTCTAATATTTCTTTAATAACCATTTGGTCTAATAACCATTTGGTCTAATAACCGTTAGGTCTAATACTCGTATGGCCAGATCTAATAACCAGTAAGTCTAATACCATTTCGTCTATTTATTAATAAACTAAATGCTTGTAAGACTAAATGGCGTGTAGACCAAATTTTGGTTATAGACCAAATGAGTATAGACTAAATGGTTGCTAGACTAAATGGTTTTAGACTTATTGGTTATTAGACTAAATGGTTATCGGACCAAATGGTTATCGGACCAAATGGTTAAAGGACCAAATGATTATTGGACATAGTGGATATAGACCTAATGGGTTTAGACGAAACGGATGTAGATGAAATGGATTTTAGACCAAATGGTATTAGACCAAATGGGAAATCCCCAAAAGTCTGGTCGTTTAATTTTTTGTTTGAAATGAAATAAAAAATTATGATTCATTTAACTTTTCAAAACCATTAGATTTTGTTTGGTTTTATGACAAAATATTCGTAATGTTGCCGAAAAGTACCAGTAAAGTCAACCTTGTCTGTTGCAGGTATAAGCGGGCAGAGACTGCTAATGAATGATCGTCCAGCGGGGGGACGTTGCTGGATAGACAAAGACTCTGGAGTAGCAATGAACACAGAATTCAACATATCATGTGAAGGATGGCAGGATCCAGATGAACCGCTCAGTTACACCTTTGGGCTGAATTCTGAAACAGAGAAACCACCGACTATTTTACATGATAGTAAGCTACAATTTTAAATTTGTTACAACCGTCGTTCTAGTTGTGGTTCAAAAGTTACGTTAAGAGTTTAAATTCTTTTTAAATCCCAGAAAAATACAGTGCTAAATTATTTGGATTGAAAAACTATTATCCTGTACATAATCTAAAACCACAATTAATTAAATAGTCTTAAAAGGCAGTTCTTATTATTTACTTAACGCGGCGGTGTACTCTAGACATTGTTTCTTTCTCAAAATTGAGTTTTTGATATGTTTGTACTTTGTTATGTTTTTTATAAGTACAAGGAATGAAAATCCAGATTTATAAACTCAACTGCAATATTTTAAGGATTTTATTTCACTATTCCACTCGTGTTTTAAATTAAGAAGGAAAGAAAATTCAGCAGGGTATACGCGCGCAACAACGCATCGCGTTGCGTATCGCGCAATTTGTTAACGCACAAATACGCTACGCATACGCGACGCTTATCTGCATGCGCGGCGCATCTTATGGAAGCACCGTGGAAGCACTGATTTCACAAAAACCTAGCGGTCAAATGGCTCCGTTTTAGCTGATAAAATGTGGTTTTTTTCAAGTTCTTTCCCCCGATTTAAATATCAAGTTATGAATGGTTTTCGCTCAAACTTCTCAACGGGCTGTGGATTTACCCGATGTTCACGTAAAAATAGGTACAAAAACGAAAACTGCCGCATTCTCCTGTGAGATTCGATGAAAGTGCAAAATGTGACCACTTTAAACTTCAATGGCCATTATTTCAATGTTCATTTTCTCGGTAAAATGACGATTTAGGTACACGATAACTCAATAAATACAGCATCTATAGGTAAGCAAATATGATCATCGTAAAAAGCATGATCGACTCAAGAAACGGTTTTCTCATTTTTTATATTTTGGTCTATTTCCGATTTTAGGCATCATTTTGTGCAAATAGGCATTTGTGAATTTTAAAAAGTTCAATTTGATGAATAATAAGGCCAATATCAAAAGAATTAAAAACCGTTTTTGGAATGGAGCCTCAAGATTGAGCTAAAAACAAAATAAAATATTTTGGAAAGAGTGTTTTTTTGTTATGATGTACGTAACAAATATTGCCAAAAACTCACTTTTTTGTGATTTTCTTCATAATTGTTGTTTTTACCCCAAATCTGTATTTATATTAAGATTTATTGATGTCTTGCATTCATAAAAATGTATACTTTTATATGTCTTGCGCAAATGATTACAAAGTTATTGCACTTTTACTACATGCATGTCTGAGAGTACACAGCTGCCTTAAGATATGTCGTTGCCCATTCATAGTTATTATGACGTAAAATAATAATTACATGCATGCTGTAAGTTAATCCATTTCGGCTTTAACTTTCAGGTGAATCACCATTCTTATTAAAGCCAATATTAGTGGAACAAGGACTCGCCGCTAATAATTACACTAAAACATTCTACGCGAAAATCACTGATAAATATGGCGCCTTTACCAAGGTGGATGACATAAAAGTAACTGTAAGTGTGACAAAAAAAATAAAACGAGTAAAAGATGTGAAAACTATTTTAGTATTAAGTTATGCCGACACCTTTGCACAATAATTTTTATTCAGAATGTCTTTCTGATATCAAATCACTTTGATTTGTTCCCTATACGCGATATAATGCAAATTGTATGGCAGATTATCAAAAAATTTTGACATTTACTGATAGCCCTCATCCGAAAATTTAACAAACAAGGGTAGTAAGAATTCCCGCATAGTTTTACTATACACCGTTATTGCTGTCACTAAAAATGTGCATTTTTACTTTAAAATCTGAGGTCTTCTATTTGTCATGCAGAGGCTATATTAAGAGGATGATGATTAGCCAGAGGTAGGAAATATGATCCGTCCAGACGAGTCAACAGAATGAGTTCAAAAAGATGTGTAGTTATATATTATAGATAATTCCAAGAGAGAATTCTTCTCCTAGTCTGAGGCTTATTATAGTTGTGCAACTTTTGTACAGTCTTACTTAATGGTATGCGCGAGGCACTATTTGATTAGATAATATGTGATGCGATCAAGCAAAATCAGTCGGAACTCGGAAATATCAAATTTTGAGTTTCTGATAGGATAGTAAAAAGCATTTACAAAGCTGGATTTTGCAGAAAACCCCATTGTAATTGAACAACCAGTTCCAAAGATATGGGCGATTAAAGAGTTTCCAAAACAATAGGAATCAAAAGGAAATCTTTCCTTTGTTTGGCTATATCTCAAAATCAATATTTGCGAGTTCCGACTGATTTTGCTTGATCGCATCACATATTTCAATTGATTGGGATGAAAAGAAACGCGATATATGTTTTTATTCATGTATGCCTGTAATCATGTAACAAAGGATTGCAAATCGTCTTTGGTGGGTGTGATTTCTCTCAAAGCATTGTCCCTAATATGACTATAAACCGACTTGTTAATATTTAGCGCAAACAATTGAAAAATAACCAATCATGAGCATGATGAGGTGTCATGTAATGCTATGATGAATGCCCATGAGCTATATCCCTGTTTTAATAATTATTACGTACATCATTTTAACCCTTTCACTTGATCAGGTACTACCACGGCCTAAGAGAAATACGGATGAGCCTGTATCTATATCTCAAGAACTTGGTGGTCTTGTTAATAATATAGAGGACTTGGCTGGTGAAGGTGACGCTGGCGCAATGGCCAGTCTGTGCGCGAGTCTAGCAGGAGAGTTAAATTTGGAGGCAACTGGGGATACGGAATCCACGACGACTACGCCTGTATCGACTACTGCTGCTGTTTACACTACAGAAGAAGGTTTGAAATACTAAGTACTAGGGATATTATCAGTTCTCTAGGAATATGATTATTATAGGGAAAATGACTAACGTTATTGTGTCCGGATATTTACACTACACTAAGATAAGCATATGGATTGCAGATTACACTCGACCATATGTATTTACAAATTCACTGGTCAGTGTATTCTTCTGAATATCTTTCTCCTCGTCAATAACAATAAAATAATAATAATATAATGCTTTTATAATAATAATAATAATAATAATAATAATAATAATAATAATAATAATAATAATAATAATAATAATAATAATAATACTGCTTACAATAATAAAAAAGGAAGAAGATTCAAATACCATTTCAAAGTGTTTTTTTTTTCTAAAATGATCTCTATTTGTTTTCCATATCTGTTTGCAGAAGCTTCCTACGTGTTTCAATATTCTTATGTACCTACTACTGAGGTACCTAAAACTAAAAAGGAAATAGCAGAACAACAACGGAAGGACAGAACTAAAGTAAGTTTAAATCGCGCCGTCGGCGTCGATTCATTTTATTTCATATTTATTCAAAATAACATCGTGCCAAATAGCCCAATTGCGTTACCTTTTACAATCTTAAAACATCAAAATTATTTACTATTATTACACATGAAAGTTATCAAAATACATTATAGGATGAAATAAGCATAAGAAAAACATACAATATTATATTGCATATAATTATGAAACCAAACCCCCCATACTGCAGTTACTGTCCGTTTTCCTATACACAATACACAGTGCTCTTTCCCATTGACGCGTGACCTTTACAAATAGCCCTACGTTAACAGTATGGGGATATGACTAGTTAACGTCGCTGTGTGAAAAATAACCGGCCAATATTAAAAGTACTCTTCTAAAGTTCTAGAAAATATAGTTTTTAACATGTCCTAAATTTTAGCTAATTTAGATGTTTGGAAATATTCGTACTTTGGTGTTTTAGTTAATGTTATAGGTAATAGTACATTGCCTAGTTAACGTCGCTGTGTGAAAAATAACCGGCCAATATTAAAAGTACTCTTCTAAAATTCTAGACAATATAGTTTTGTAACATGTCCTAAATTTTTAGCAAATTTAGATGTTTGGAAATACTCGTACTTTGGTGTTTTAGGAAGGATATGTAAACGACAGATAACACCAAAAATATGAAGAAATTATTTCTAAACCGTGTTAAGTCAAAAATCATTATGTTGCTCATTTTCAAGAATGCTGGTTTACAAAAGCACGACATTGTTGATTTCGTGAACAAAGCCACACATAACATTGTTTCCTTTCGTTTCCTTTATAATCGGTTACCCAACTGAAGCTAGGAATACCAGCTTTATTGTGATATCGCACATGAAAACAGTCACTTGTGCACAACCAGAGAAGATCCGATTTAATCAGTTGAGCTGTTTCAATGAGTGTTATCTTGGTTTAATAGCTTTTAATGGGGTTAAGTCCTGCAAAGGTCGAGATGAATTCTACTGTAGACATGACTGCATCATGCTGTTTAATCTAATCTCCACTCTCAGCCACCCCCCCCCACACACACACCCACGCACCCCACTCACTCCTAAGCGCACCTCTTACTACCAAACAAAGTCACCTCAAATAATACGTGCCACACACCAAATCACTCATATTCACACTCGTACCCATATCGTTAAAAAAACCAAATCAGCTTGTAGGATTATTTAATTCACAAATTTCTGACGTTAAATACGATGGTTGGTCAATAATATCGCGCAACTATTATTTATCTCCGCTCATGCATGACTTAGATGGCTGTTACTTACGATCAATAAAGTTTGTACCTTTGTCTTTCAAAACACATAACAATTAGTATTAAAGTACCTTTGATTATGTAATCTCATTTGCATAAAGTCATTGCTATATGTGCACTGAAAATTGTCAACATTGGCGGTAACATTTGATTTGTAGTTGAGGAACGTTTAATAAAAAGAAGCAGAAGTAAGGACCAAAGTAGTTTACAAGCCGTAGTTTTGGTATGAGGTAATCTTAAGTATATTCAATTGATAATAAATTGTGAAAGAAGAAATGTATCCGTCAACAGATGAAGAAAGGGACCGTCTGTGAACTTCACAGGCCTTAACGACAAACAAAAATGGTGTGGAAATCGTGAGAAAATAGCCCACAAGGTAGAACCGAGAATCCAAATTATCTCCAAAGTGAAACAGAAACAAATATGATTATTGGTATGGTATGAGATATCATAGTCAGGACAATAGAAATTGTTGCAATAAAAATAGAAATATCCGCATGCGTTGATGGTATGCATGATTAAAAGTACCAAAAATGTATGAAAAAAAGAGAATTTCATCAAAAAAGCGCTAAAAATATGACTAATACAAGGTTTGCGGAACAGTAGCTGTGTGAGTGAATTGCTACACTAAGTCTTATGCTAAAATTAGACATACCTTTCGAAATTCAAATTTCTTATTCAATCCAGAGTCTCTCTATGGTGTGCTACTTTGATTACAAAAACATGACCTTTTGAAAACAAAGCGTTCATTAAGAAAGAAATGTTTTTAAATAATCAGTAGATACCCAATCGAACCAGGTACCATTTGTTAAATTTTGTCATCGATTAATCTTTCTATCCCTTGTTATGTAAAGAACAATGGGTGATAAAGCCTACTCATAATTGGATATATTCAATATGATCCCTTATCTTTACTAAAAATTGTATAGGTCTAAAAACAGTACAGCATCATTCCTACGTTACCGGTCTATATAGTCGCATACTTTTATTCTTGAGATATTTGGAATTATGTAACAATACTTCAATTTGGCGCGAGATTTTCTTGACTATTTTTCACCATAAATCAGGCAGTGTCCAAACGCTATTGTGTTTATGCTAATGTCATTACGTAATCAAATATTCAACATCGCCTAATACATATTTGTTTTGACAGACGAAAGTACAAACTTGTATTTAGCGTAAGTAACAGTCATCGAAGTCATGCATGAGTGGTTCAAAGTTAAACAATTATTGGAGATACACGGAGCTCTTTTGCATTACTGCAGTTTCTTTAATCGTCAGATGCAAATAATAAAATTACAAATACAAAATACAAAAGAATTACATTGACGCACTTTGCGTTAAAAATGCGTATGCGTGCGTGTATAAAATGTACGCACACAGTGACGCGTAAACGTTAGTGTCGCGCTGCGACCTACATGACAAGATTTTCATCAAATATGCGCGTGGAAAATATATAAAAAAATTAAATTAATATTTATTTAATGTTGGGTTAAAAGTATTAATCAAATGATTTTCAATGTTCAGACGTTTTGCTTTGTCATCATTTGGAACTTTATATGGAGGCACAACAGAGAATTTGGGTATTCCTTTTGTTTTTTTCGTGCACTCGTCAATATGTTCACTCAGTTTGATTTGGCGAGTGCTTGGATCCCGAATTTGTTGTTTATGAACTCTAATGCGAGAACAAAGTTTGTCCCCTGTTTGTCCAATATAATTTTAATTACAACCATTACATGTCATAACATAAACAAGATTTTTACTCTTACAATTCATACTTTTCTTTATTTCAAAAGACATGCCGTTTTTGAAAGTGAAGTTGGAACATTCAGTAATGTGCGCGCATGTCCCACATCGTTTATCTTTACACATTGTGCTTCCGCCATTATCTTTGTTATTAAGTGCGGCTCTGGTTAGTAACTTTTTAAGATTTGGAGTTTGGCGTCTGCTCATTATTAACTTGTTATCAGTAAGAACTTTAGACATTCTTTCACCCTTTTTAAGCATATGAATAGAATTGTTGACTACATTACTTATATTTATGTTATTAGGATTGTACGAGTGAACAAAAGTTAAAATATTCTTGTTTTTATCATTTTTGGATTTTGGAAACAAGAGATCTTGTCTATTAATTCTACATGCTTTGTCAATACCAATATTAATATTATTTTAATGTCTATCAAGAAGCATTTGTTTCAACTCTGTAAGACGTTAGTATTTAACATTGTCATTAGAAACAATAGTGCATATTCTTCTGGCTAAATTGAACGGAACATTTGTTTTGATATGTCTTGGATGACATGATCTGAAGTCCAGGTATTGATGTGTATCGAAAACTTTATAGAAAATATCTGTTTCTAAAAGGTTATCTGAATTGATTTGAACGGTGATATCAAGGAAAGGAATGTTAGAATTACTGGAATCTGTTTTGAATTTAATAGAATTGCGAAGATCGTTTAAGATTGAGACAAAAGTATCAATATTGCCCATGTCGTTATTCCAAATGATGAAACAGTCATCCAAGTATCTAAGCCAGTTTTTCTTGATATACGAGCTTGCAGTTACACTCATAGATGTTTTAACATTTTCATATAAACGTTTCTCGATAAATCCCATAAATAGAGTGGCATAACTGGGAGCCATCTTTGTACCCATAGCAGTTCCTCTTAATTGTTTATAGTGAACACCGTTGAAGTTGAAGGAATTGTTTTCCAGAATTACTTTAATAGCTTCGGAGAGGAACTCAACTGTGAAAGGCTTGGTAGTAAGTTTGGATGGTTTTGAATCCAAAATTGAATGGCTTCAATTCCGACATCGTGAGGAATTAGTATACAAGCTATTTACATCGAATGTAACCAGAAAACTGTTAGGTTTAGTGGACGTTGGAAGTTTTCGAAGGAAATCAAAGTCGTCTTTGACATAACTAGGGATAACTTCCGTAAATGGTTTTAACAAAATGTCCACAAGATGGCTGAGTCTATGGGTTGCACGAGGATCAGCAACGATAGGACGGAATTTTAGAGTTTCAGGGGGGTCACATTCAACATAACTGCTTCTTTGTTCACTGATTGCCCTTTTAATCTCGTCACTTTGATGGATCTTAGGTAGACCATAAAGGTTACTGTGTTTACATTCAAAGTTCAATAAATAATCTACTTCTTTATCAGAGAGGTTGTTCTTAAATTTGTCACAAAGTTTCTTGATCTTATTGATGACTTGTTTATCGTCATCTTTTTTAAGTTCCTTGTAAGTTTGATTATCATTTATCATATTGGTTATTCTACTTATGTAGTACTCTTTGTCCATGATAACGAAAGCTCCGCCCTTATCTGCTTCTTTGATAATGATACTGCCATCTTTTTGAAGATTAGACAGAGCATTTTTTTTTCGGACGTAGGAAGATTGCTTTTACGTTCTTCTTGTGGATTAAGGTTATTAATTATTTTAAACTGTTGTGATTTGGTAGTTCACTGTATCTTATGAATGGTAGTGAGCTTTGGCAAAAACTGCATTGCTAAATTCATAGCAAGCGTGTAGAAGAATTAAAATATCACAGATATACTTTTATAGGTGCTGCGGTTCTTGAGTTACGTTGTAAAGAGGGCTGAAACAACACTTTTGTAAAACGTACATAACTCATTAACAACAATAAATTAAGCAGGTTTTCAAAGTATATGATTTGTAGCATGAACTTTTGCGAAACACCAAAGTGTTATTTTTCAATAATATATTGATTCAGATAATGAAAATCGATTTTTTTTGGCTGCTTCGACCAACAATACCTCGTATAACCTAAAGCGGGTAGTTTTCAAGAAATTCAATGTACTTATCAAATGTATTGTCTCTATTTCGTGGTGGTGTAAATTTACCTTTGTTACGTACCAAACTAGAATCTTGATTATTCCCAGGATCTTCTTCATCATCGTCGTCATTATTGTCATCATCCTCACAATAGAATTCCGATAATCTAAGTTTTCTGGTATATATATATATATATATATATAATAATATAATATGTCCACTATCAAAAGTGAAAAGTGCTCAATGCCGAAGCAGAGCGAATAAAATAATATAATATAAATACACGTATTTTTACATTTAGTTACTACTCTGAGTTTCACGCCGCTCTAGTCGAGCAACGATCATCAGGTAACTGATGTGTTGCCTACGTATGATACAGAAAATTCACCTGAATTTACTGTCGTCTTATACACAACATCATCGACCACGCACTTTCCACGTAATGGGCATTTATCCTTCTGCCTACAATTGCAAGTTTTTGCCTGGGGTTCTTGTTTGGATTTTTCATAACACCAGCATTGTGAGATTTTATTATTTGCTTCATGTTCTTCATACAACTGAAGCTGAGCTTGAGCGAGCTTCTGTTGAAAATCTTTGCAAGTATTTGTGCCCCCGTGGAAAATACCTGTCGATGAGGTTGAAGAAGTGGCGCTCGACGTTGGAATTTTTACACTCTTACTGTATGGGGGTTGAACCATATGATTTTTCTGGACCGATCTTTTCTTACTGTTGCTAGCTGTCTTGGTTTCATTTCTCGTACTGTAACTAATTGGGTCTTTATACCCACATGATTTAAGTTTGGCCCTGTCATAATTTCTCTTTTGTTTGATATGGGCTGCCTTACTGAAAATCCCTTGATTAGAAGATCCAGGGTAGCGACAGATATTCTTCCAAGTTAAGCACCCTATCGCTGGTGGGATGTTATTTATTATTGATGGTGGGTGGTTACTGTAACTATTTGGGTCTTTATACCCACATGATTTAAGGGCCCTGTCATAATTAGGGGCTGCCTTACTGAAAATCTCTTGATTAGAATGATAGGGTAGATATTCTTTTCCCTATCGCTGGTGGGATAGTTAGATAGGGAGTTGATATACATGGGTTCATCATTGAGTTTTCTGTATGGCTGATGTGAACCAGTGCTAAGATCTAGGGTGACGTCAAGAAAGTTGGCCGACTTTAAGTTGGTTTGGACTGTTATACGCAGCCCACAAGAGCGGAAGATCTTAATGAGATCTTTTTTTATTTTGTTAGCTTTGCTGCCAGAGTGGCTTCTCATGACAGCCAGACCATCGTGGTCGATGATGTTGTGTATAAGGCGACAGTAAATTCAGGTGAATTGTCTGTATCATACGTAGGCCTAGCAAGCGGCCCTTTCAAGACAAGATACAATAACCATACTAAATCTCTAAGAAATGAGAAATACGAGAAAGAGACTGAGTTATCCAAAATACATATATGGGGTCTAAAAAAAAAAAAACAAAACTTATTCAATATACTGGGAAATTCTGAAACAATCCAACACAATGAAGAGGGAATCAGGGCAATGTAATTTATGCATAGAAGAAAAGCTAGAAATAATCAATCTTAAGGAGGGTATAATCAATAAGCGCAACGAACTGATTTCAACATGCCGTCATGGCAACAAGAGAAAGAAAGCACCAAGCTGTGCAAAGAAGAAAAATTATCAATGTGTAGTGTTGAACACATCAGTTACCTGATGATCGTTGCTCGACTAGAGCGGCGTGAAACTCAGAGTAGTAACTAAATGTAAAAATACGTGTATTTATATTATATATAAATATATATATATATATATATATCGTGAAATAACTTTTTCTTGTTTCCTTGCCTTGCAGATGCGAGAAAACATGTCGAAGCAAGTTGTCAAAGGCGCTTCTTCCGCTGCTGATATAGGTGATGCACAGCAGATATTGTCAGCGTGTGTTAAGCTAACGCAAGAACCTACTGAGATGTCAACAAAAACATCGGTACGATCAATTTATTTTATTTGCCGGGCCATTCGACGGTTTTGAACAGTCTATAATATCGAATTAAACAGTTCGACACAATTACTGAATAAGGTACGACTTGAGTCCAGTCCTCGTTTACGGAGTTTAGAGTTTTGGTTGGGGTAGGACAGTTTTATAATAAGACTAGTATAGTTCCACCCTATTCGGTAATCGCTCCAACAATCCATCAAGTGGCCATGGATACCACCATTAGACATGTTACAAGAATGCCAAGCGACAGGTGATGGGCCATACACACACAGCAACTTACCTAGCTAGTTTATTATACAGCAGGGTCTCAGACCTTTTAATAGAGAGTTTATGAAATGAAGTTTGAAACCACAAACTTCGTCTAGAGGATTATAGAGGATTATGAATTCACAACCACTCTGCCATTGTAGCCGTTGGAGGTGTAAGTTAACGCGAGAATCTAAAGTGTGCCGTAAATTATGATGAAACTACGTTTAAGAAAAATAGTTTGCATATTTCCTCATAGACTACATAATTACCTCTTATGTATTGTATAGTTAATAGAACAATTATTGGAAATCTGATTTGATTTTGGTGAAAAACATGCAAATGTTGCTGAAAATTACTGAATGAATTACATTAAAATAAATTTTTTGTTTCAAACGTCACACTTGGTATATCAGCAACTTCAAGGGGATTAAGTTCCGTTACTACAGCAAGCAGTGTGCACCATACTTCTGGAAGAGTAAAGCAGGTGCATAACATTTTTAAATATAACATGTCATAGGTTGTGCCGGGTAAGAGAGGGGGTAGGGAGGAGGAGAGGGAAGGTATTGGAAGTGGACAGGGAGGTGCATTAACGGTAGCCAAGGGACATCCCCGGGGGGACATCTTGTCTTCCTTCTTGACCCTCTCCTGTTGGATGCTGGCCGCCGTGATATTTTACGCTTTTAGGTCTTTTTCTGCCATATTTTGCCCATTTTTTTAAAAATGTTTCCCTTTGAGAATCGCCCTAATACAAATAGAGGGGAGAGGGAGGGGGAAATATGGAGAAGGTAGGGGAGGGGAAACAGGAGGGGAAGGGGAGAGATATTGAAAAGGAGAGGAAAGAAATAAACTATTTCATTAGGCTTTGCGTAGTGAATTAGAATATGAAATTGACAAAGCTGACGAGCCTTTATTAAATAATATAAATATATAAGCGCTTATCTATCGTAAGAATATTAATTGAAACGTATAGCTAGTTTTAAAATAATATGATAATAATCCTCGTTGAGTGGTATCGCGAGTTCATTCATGTTTATTCAACATGAATGGCCTGAGTGGGCCCATGAACCACATGATTAAGCAAAAGAGATACATTTTGATGCAGTCGGTTACAAGCTCTTACACATGCCCTCCTTTTGAACGCACATTGATACACATGTCCCGAGTTTAAGCGACAAGACGCTGTTGGTGCAGTAACCAATCATACGTTCGCGTTGGAGTAAATTTGAGCAAGAAATCTAATCGATATTTCTGAAGTTGCCGTACCAGTTAAAGTAAATTTTCAAACTTCATTTCGCAAACTCTCTATAATTAAAGACCGAATTAAAAAGACTAGTTTGCGTCTGATTGGTCATCTTTCCCGACTTCCTGTCTGCATGCAGAAATGGACGCTACCAGTGCTAGCATCAATGAAATGTTTAAAACGAATTAGTAAATTCGGTGTTATAGACTGTTATAAGTAACCGACAGATGTGATCTTGTGTTCAAGTATATATTATGCGTTACGTTGTGCATGTGTTGTGTACCTCGACTGTCGTACCTTAGCTTCTCTTTCAGCGTGTTTATCATCGAGAGCCAATAGTTCGGCAATTCCAGAAAAAAAATACAGCACTAATTTTGATGGGATTAAAAAATTATTTATCTGTTTTGCTAAATGACACATTGCTAAATCCTCATCCTATAGTTAAAAATCAAACTTACCAAATTTGCATTTTTTTAAATGACGGCCAAAAACATGCATTTTAAGGGTGTTTTTAGTATGCTGTAACAATCAAGCCCAAAGTCTAGTACTAAGACTAATTTCAGGTTATTCATTATAATTTTTTGAAAAACACGTTTTCTAAACACGACGTTGTTCTCCCACGACGCTATTCGCGCCACCGATCGAGAATTTAAATTGTAACCTATGCTGCGACGCGTCGCAGCGTAGGTTACAATTCAATTTTTGAAAAGAAAAAAATGTCTCGAAACGAGGAAGTATTACTGCAGGATCAATATTCTGAGAGACTCTTATGATACAATTAAAAAATGAATAATAAGGATTGGTTAAACCAAGTTTCCCTTCATTCTGATCCTAGCGTCAAAAGAGCTAATTTGAACGGACTGTCTAAACCTAAGCGCGTTTGTGTGACATGCGAAAAACTATGCACGACGAAGAAGATCACAGGCCTACCGTGGAAGCAGAGAAAGAACCGGTCATCAGGGTGTAAAAGAGTAGTGGCGATAAAACTTTCTCCCGTGAAGATATGGAGAGTAACGGGACAGAAACCCGCGTCTTCAAGAATAGCAAGGCTGATGACGATAGCAACAAGGAACAAAGGACTAAAATTATTGAGGAATCGGATCATTATATGGACAAGAATAGAGAAAGAAGGCAAGAATTAGGAAAGGACATTCGAACGTGGAAGAAACGAGAGTGACAATCTCAGCAAAGGTTGATCGAACCCCAGACCACTCGATCAACATTTTTCTAGCAATCAAACGATGAATCGTGTACTAGAGCCATGATAGCCACCGAGATGCGCCCGAAAAGTTCTGGGTACTTCTAACTGAAGACTAAAGAAGGTTACCGCGAACTGTGTGACCCTGACACACACGTCAACGACTGTAACTTACAAAACGAAAGATGGAAACTTAATCCAAGGTTTAGGGCAGAAGGCTCCGACTTGGAGTTAATATCCTTTTGAAGCAAGAAAGGCCTTTTAAAAGTTCGGAAACCCTTCCCATCGCGAAACGTATCTACTCTGCGACAAAGAGAATTTAATCACCTCTACTCTTTTCTACCCATTTTCTGCGTCCACGGTATGTTTATGATCTTCTTCGCCGTGCATGGTTTTTGAGTGTTGTCCCATGTTGGACTTGCTCCCAAACTTTTTACCGCATGTCACACAAACGCGCTTAGGTCAAATTAGCACTTTTGATACTAGGATCAGAATGAAGTGAAACTCGGAGGAACCGGTCCTTATTATTCATTTTTTAATCGTGTCATTCAAAATAACGAGCCTGCAGTAATCATGGTATTTTTTTTTCAAAAAATGAAGTGTAACCTATGACGATTTAAATTCTCGATCGGCGTCGTTGGGGAACAGCGTCGTGAGAGAACAACGTCGTTAAAGAACAGTGCCG
Organism: Amphiura filiformis; assembly: GCF_039555335.1. Taxonomy (NCBI): domain Eukaryota; kingdom Metazoa; phylum Echinodermata; class Ophiuroidea; order Amphilepidida; family Amphiuridae; genus Amphiura; species Amphiura filiformis. The sequence goes on along the minus strand of NC_092628.1, from coordinate 88,077,900 downwards.
TGAGAGTACACGGTCATGACAGACGTATTATAGTACTTTTTGTAATGTTTATTTTACAACAGGGTTCTGTGATGACCACATTGAATAGTCTACTTGTTTTACGTCAGATGTTTCGGATAGCACATCGGCTGAAAATATTGAGGACACGATTAAACTGGTCGTTGAATCTACTGGTATAATGAGTTTGAACATATTTGACATCAAATGATATTACTATCATGTGGAATTGTAGAATAAATGAATGATAAGAAAACATTGTACGTAGGTATTTTGATGGAATAAATGATAATTATTGGTAATTATACAGGCAACTTACAGTAGTATCGCTACTTTCATGATTTTGTTTTAAAGTAGGCTTATAACCTACATTGCTGACTTATAACAAACCTCTCTATTCTAGGAAATTGCATCGATGCTGACTTGAAGCAAAAAGAATCCGAGTTGACAGTAAGTTATTTCTGAATACTGAAAAATCATATTAACGTTTTGGCACATATAGGGACAAGCCCAGCAAACACAAAAACGTTTTAAAAACGTTTTAAATAAGTTATATTTTGGCTTTTGGTTTAGGTGAAAACGTTTTAATAACATTAAAATGTCGGGTTATATAAAGGTCATGATAACGTTTTAAAACGTTTTTGTATGAAAACACACTGCAGCAATATTTTTAAATGTTTTCAAAAAATGTTATTGTAAACTATTTTTGCAAACATTTGTGCCAAATATTTTGTCACTACTTAAATAACATTATGTTAAAATATTTGAACCCAGCAAACACAGAAATGTTCTTAAAATGTTTTTTTCAAAACATTTTAATAACATTTAAATGTCGGATTATATAAAGGTCATGAAAACGTTTTTAAAACGTTATTGCAAATATTTTGGGCAAACATTTTTCGCAAAATATTTTATCAACCCCAAAATAACATTCTGTTTAGAATGTTTTGTATCAAGTTTTCAAAAATGTTTTTGGAATGTTATCAAAACGTTTTTATACCCTTTATATAACCCGACATTTAAACGTTTTCTGTAAAACATTTTTGTTTGCTGAGCAGTAGATATCCAAAAATGTTTTTTAAGGTTATGAAACCGTTTTATACTCTTAATATACCCTTTATATAACCCGACATTTAAACGTTTTCTGACAACCTTTTATAACCTTTTGCGAATGATGTCGAAAACGTTTTGCTGGGAGGGTAAAAATAAGGTACCAGGTACGGTCACCCCCTACATATCCTAAACAAAGACAGATATATCATAATTGGAACCAGCAACCAATAGCTGGATCTTTTAGCTCGAGTTTAAAACATATCTTTCACAACCTTTCATGATGTTTTCACCCTGGAACATGTATTAAACATTATAAAACCCTAAGAAACTATACGTAACTTTAGTGTATACATGTTAAGGGCCAAGTGGACTTACGGTCTTCTTGCGCTCATGTCTTTATATATACTACCACCTTTTACCCCTGTCAGCTATAGGTGAGTCCCATACGACACTCCCATACGACAACTAAACACTCCAAGTGAGTTCCAATATAAAAGGGCCCCGCAGGCCCCACCATCATCATCTATGACGTTTATTCATTTGGCACAAACTTCCGTGATCAATTTATTCCGCCATTAATTGCTAAAACTCATAACATTGGTGTGACCTTATTTTAGGGAATAGTGTGAGCCCTTGCAAATTTGACACATAGAGGGAGACACTGTTGTGTACATAACGATGATAACAGTATCAGGTTTTAATCTTCTTAAAGGAAGTCTCCGGTAATCACAACATTTTGCCTTGTATGATAGAAAAATAATTATCAAGCACAAATTACGTGATTTTATTTTAAACAAACTCATATTGACCATAAAGGTGAATAAAATAACAGTCTCTCAACACGCGATATTCCAAATTCCCGGGCACTGAAATTTTCTTGCGCAATCACGTCCCAGGCTGGCGGCAATTGAGCACAAAATAACCATTGCGTCATTGCACTAGACAATTTCGGCGCGGGAATTTTCAATATCGCGTGTTCAGAGCCTGATTTTATTCGTTTTTTAGGCTCAATATGAGTTTCCTCAAGGCATAATGTTATGATTGCCGGAGACTTCCTTTAATTTCTATTATTAAGAACGATTAAAAAACGACTTATACCATGTATACTGAAACACGTTTGAATCTAGTAGTGGAAAGACGATGGGAGAGTCAAATAGCCTCGTAATACATAATTACGTTTATCCTGTATTCTTTTAGGCTGTGTTTGCACAAAGGAATTTACCAAATATTTACATTATGTTAATCATTATCATATCACCAGGAAGGCAACGCAGGCGCATATGACGGAGTTCTGAAAAACGCTGACGAAATGTTGGACAAGTCCATGGATCTTATTCTAAAACAAATGGTTGGTGGTCAGAGGGATATGAAAGTGACGACTAGCAGGGCAACATTAATAGCTGGGAACACCTTCATTGGTGAAATGGATAACAGTAAGTGATCCTAACCAATCAGTGCATTTTATTATTGAATACAAGTTCCCCGGGACCTCATATTCACCATAACCACTGCGTCCTGCTTTCTCTATCTCCCCCAAAGGTAAACCGATATGAATCGAAACCATTTAAAGAGTCTCCGTGTTATTGTGTCAGACAATCGTATGGTCCTCGCCATGCTCCAAATTGCAAAAGCGGAATCCCTCCTTGTATGGAAGGAGACATAAATCATTTAACATGTGTAATTCCCGTACTTTTCTATATAGAAACGTATGATGGAGGAGAAGGAGTCACGGTGAAGCTACCCTCTGTTTCAGATTTCTTTGGGAATGACACTCAATCCAATTGCTTCATGAAAGAAACGGTAATTGATTTAATCGGTTATGAGAGTAACATTAAAGACTGTTTATTAAGAACTAAACATAAAACTAAACTACATTTGTATGCATGTTAAGACAGTTCCTCATAATATGTGCAATAATCCCGTTTACGACATTTTGTTTTCACCAAGATACAAATTACGAAAAGGAGTACCAAAATATTTTCCTCCGGTGGAACCGGTGTCAACTCATTAACTATGAAAGTCGCCTTTGCTAACAAAACCAGTGGTGAAAAGTTGATTGTACAGAATTCATCAGAACCGATATCACTCACACTGACTCGAAATCAGGATAACAAACTGCAAAATGAAACGGAATTAAAAACTTTTTACAACCAAACCTTTCCTTGGGGCTCAAAGATGACTCTACATGCAGCTGGTAATAAAACATTACCTATTTAAAATATTTAAATATATCAGTATTAAGGGCGTACTACACCCATATATTGGTTTGATTGGTCTAAAAAAATATTTTATCATTTCAAGCTAGGCGATATATGCACTGATCATGTGAAATTAAAAAAAATATGAAAAAACATCGTGAAAGTGTCCCTTTTCACCTATTTGTCTTAAAGTTGACTGGTTGTTAAGGACGCTACCACGTAGTCTCCGTCACAACCGGTTTCTGCCGTTTCTAACATTCATCGATATTCACATACAGTATTAGACTTGCTACCAGTCCAAAATACGACCTGCCTATGTATGTTTAGGGCTGACTCGTCAATTTGTATTACCAATAGGAAATACACAGGTCAGACATTTGAGAATAATTCTTTAAGATTTGGTAAAAAAAATTGTAGCCGCCTCATTAATATGCTACCTAATCAAAAATTTTGTTGAAATAAAATTAAGGATCGAATGCGTTTTAGTGTCAAAAAGGCAAAATTACCGTCAAACTTTCGCCGAATTCTGCACCCTTGCGAAGCCCTCCGGCGGGTGCACAGTTAAATCGGGAATAAAAATATCCGACCTTTGCGATCAAAACACAAATTACAACATTGGACCATGTTTGGACATACTATAGGCAAAAAAAAAACACTATTGCCAAATAATATAGAATAGAACATTTGACATCAACTTGACAAACTAATGAAGAAAATGTGCTCCATAAACATTAGGTAAGTGCGCAAAACAATTCCTATTCAAATGCGTGTATAAAACTGAACAGGGCCGGACGGCTACAAGACTACCGCATAAGTTCAAAGTTGCCAGATTCAAACATGAGCATGTATGCCTAGCACCTTCTCTTGGTAAAATCCCTGATAAAATCAAGATTGTGACCGTCGTGTTATTAAAATTGAATTTTAAGCGTTGGAACTTAACACAAAAGACCATACGGGTATGCTCTCCCGGAAAGACCCCCCCTCCATTTTTGGATTCCGCAGCTCCAAAAGACCCGTGACCAAAATAGAGCTATAGGCGCAGGCGCAGGCATACGGAAACACGGAAACTTGACAATTTCAGCTCTAAGACCTACATCGCTCGATCATTCTTCACATGTCTTGTTTTTTTTATTCTTTATTCACCCTAAAGCCAAGAAAGACCCAATTTTGACTATTCGCAGCTCCAAAAGACCACCTTTTATATTTATTGGCAGCTCCAAAATGATCCCTTTCCGGCATGTAGGCCTACCCCGGTACGCCGTCAGCACCCCCGGGAGCTCAGTCCCCGGACCCTACTAAATTCTGGGGGAGCATATACCCCAGGAGCATACCCACCAGAAATGTATGTTGTGCCCCCCCCCCCTCCCCATGAAGTGGCGTCATGGGGGATCATGGGCGTAGCTAGGACTTTTTAAGGGGGGGGGGGGCAAATGAGTGAAAGGGGAAACCCTCATTCAAGGGGGAAATCTTTAACGAAACAAAATAGGCTCAAAAGTACAAAAAAGACCCCAGTAAAATTCTTCAGGGCGACCGCATCCAAAGGGGGGGTTAGCTTCCCCATTGCCCCCCCTTATGTACGGCACTGGACGTATGAGAAATTTGCTCATTTCCGCAATTTTAGACATTTTAAATGGTAGGCCCTAATAAAGTGAGTAGAAAAAGTGAATAATAAATAATAGTAGACCTAATTACACCCATAGATATTGGCCAATGTCAATGCACATGTGCACGTGGCATCACTCTGCTACGGTATTTCTTTTTGTGCCAGAAGAGGCATTTTAAAGGAGTATATTAATACTTGGCTTTTGCAATAATATAGGCCTACGTGTCAAAACTTGCTTGCCCCTTCTCGGCCTGCCTAAAACTGAATACCGGACAATGTTTTGGTAGGCCTATGTCGATAGAGGGGGGTTGGCATGTCCGAAAGTGGGGAGGACAAAGATTTGTTGGCATGGGGAAAGAAATTCACCACCCCAGATGGCGAGTTGCGATAATATAAACTTAATCAGCGGTGAAAAGCACGAGTATAGGCCTACAATTCCGCAAAATAATAGGCGTAGGCCTACATTTTAAAGGTAACACGGAAAAATGAAAGTTGCAGGTTATAGCCCGGGGCAGTCATAATTAAAATATTAGATGATGAAATAAGCATGATAAGGGGCTCACTGGGGGATTTCCAAATGGTGTAGGCCTACCAACTGAATTTCTTACCCCTTCCCCGGCCTTCATAATCGCCTTTGTTGTCCCTGTTTGTTGTTATAGTAGGCCTAGGCCTATTAGTGGTTTAGCCAAACGCTGAGTATTAAAGACAAAATCTCATCCCGGGAAAAAATCATCAGACATTTTACACCAATCTGATTACTAGCCGGGACCCGGGAGCCGGGATAAGCCTATGATAGGCCACCTACATTATATCGGGCTTCAACTTTGTCAATGGCCTACTGCTGTTAGGATCCTATGCCAAATACATTTCAAAAATATTAAATGACAATTTAAATGACTTATCCTTCACTTTAGACATTTATATATAAACAATTTTAATTTTTCACACTTTGCTGGGATCACTGGATAGGCCTTTAAAATTGTATAGATGGGAATGTCTAAATTCGAGCGTATAGGGCCTACGTTATAGGCCTGAGCGTGCCGGATAACGTGCAGGAATTTTTTCATGATTTTGACTGCGTTTCTATTCTGTAGGCATACCCGTGACGTGATTCCAAAGCCTTGTGCGTGTTATTTAAAAATCAGTCGTGTCCCATTTAATGTGCGCCAAAAATTCCCCCCTTCGATCTGCCAAATTTTCCCAAATTCCTGTGCCTCGGCCCGGCCGTCTTGGCTTGTCTAAAATTTGTTTTTCCTTCTCCATGGCTCCGTATTGGGATTGCCACATACGCCGGAATTTGATCTTAAAAATACCTAAATATATACCAAAACTCGGCAACTCGTATAACGCAATGGATTGTGGGTGAACACTTGTCAAAATTGTCGTGTGTCAAAATTCGGCTACCGTATATCGTGCAGAACTCTATGGAAATATACACAATATTTGATTTTTTTGCCTTGGATAGCGACAATCATAGGTAAGTTACAAATGATATGACTCCGCTTAAAATATGCTATCACTGTATCAATTTTGGAGTTCCTAGTTGAAATGGGTTAGAAAACAAAAGGTAAAATAGTTACCAAAATCGCAAATTTAAGCTTAACGCACTTACGAAATATGGTGGGTATAGGTGACGAGAAATGCAATTTTTTTCAACATTGCTGTAGTATGGTTGTGGTAACCTGTTACCTATGGCTTAATTAAGTTTCAGTGAAATAATGTCGCTAGTTAAAAATACAAAATATAGCTCAACATTGAAAATAGAAGCATTTTAACCAGTTCGTTTTTGATAGATGTGGAGCACTGAAAATCACCAAGTTCATGAAGCCATCAGGAACCACTTATTCCCATTTTACATATCAACATTATTTCTCTAATGCGTTAGCAACACATATCCAAAATTTTAACGAAATCCGTTGATAGCAAGCTTTCCAAAATGAAGTGAATTTAAAACATCAGTGATGTACCACCTTTTGGCTTCTACCTTCAAAAGCATGTAAGCTACATTGATACCGATGCCACCAATAGAACGAGAAGATTTGCCCCTTCATTTTGCATACCACTATGTCCAATTTTTTTTTCTCATTTCTTCACAAAATGCAAAAGACCCGTAAAAAAATGCGATGGGTGTAGTACCCCCTTAAAATCGAAATATTTATGAATGATGGCGATACTTATCTTGGATACTTTTTGTGTGAACTAGTGAAGATTACGTAAAATACACAGAATATCACGTTGTTTTTGTTTTGTTCTTTTTGGTTGTTTTTTGTGATGATTGAAACAAATACATAATAATCCAAAACAAAGAATAAAATAAAGTAGTTGATCAGGAGCATTGGATTATTCTAAATTACACCCTGTGGTAAATTTGTGACTATTCTCTCGGTGGGGCCACGTCACGTCCATTCATGCATTGGCGTGAAAACAACTTAACGCATATTTTTATTTGCAGAGAGTCGAACCTGGCACAATAGTGTGATAGCTTGTGATACACTCCAGAGTTCAGTGAATACGAATGTTGTTTTCACTCCAGTGCTATTGTCAGCCGGTTCATGCCCGGATGTCCGACCGACAGAATTTTTGCATTTTTCTCAAAAAATAATAACACACTGGTAACAAAGGTTATGTATCTTGTTGGGACAAGAAATACAATTACTACACTGCCGTTTCAGTGACCCAAGACAAGCGGTTCAGTATATATGATAGGAAATGAGGTACATCCTAGCGGTACCTCTTTTCTTATCATAAATAATGAACCGCTTGGATTCCTTGCCCCTATAATATATATAACTTTTGTTACCACTTTGTTATTAGTTTTTGAGAAAAATACAAAAATAGACACAAATTTATCGAGGGGTGTAGTACCCCCTTAAAGCATGTCTTCCATAGTGGTTGTATGGATTTAAAATGGACATGTTTTGAACATATCTGTCACTCTATACACTTTAAAAACCACGGGTTAAAATTGTAATCAAGCACGGATTACCAGGTAAACCACACAAATATTTCTTAACTTTTTAACCATGTTAACCCACAAATTTGAACTTTTTAAACTTGTTGCTTCAAATTTGTGTGGTTCATTAGATAACCCGGCGTGGCAATAAGAATGTGCAAGTTACATATTGAAATACAAACACCACCAACGACGCCTAAAATAGTGTATACCAATGTACCCAATCCCATTTTTTCTCTCTATATATATCAGAAATATTTGATAATCATACACTAACTGTGGATACATACTCATTGGGACAAGAAGACATGGAATGTGGTTTAACATACAAGTACAAAGTGTATGTCTTTTTCCGCATGAACAACAGTCCGTCGTTTTGTGAGTATTCCATCCACACAGCAACTTGCGGTTTGTTGTTATCTAGTTGACGTATTTTTCATACTTCTTGTATAAATAACCTGACGCAGACCAAAGTAGTTAAGTAGAATTTGTTCTCTCTCTTTTAGTGTAAAGTTGAGTATGACTATAGCTTTAATAGGTTTAAACCAATTAGAAACAATTTTGAGTTTTGACCCCTGTGTAAACTTTGACCCTGGTTTTTCGGAATGCTTAAGGGTACCCATTGGGTATCCGCTATTTTCGTATTCTATACACCTCAGATATCAATAGTAAAGCAAAACATGTTAGTTATACCTGACTTTACACTCACAAGCAAGATTTATCCGACTTAAGGTTTTAAAGCCATGGATATTGCACCGCTACAAGTTGATCCATTACGTAAGACTATGCTTTCATCTATACTGCGCCAATAAAGTATCCTTACACTTGGAAAAATAATCACAACTTCCAAACTAAACAATATTGGGGTAAATTATTTTTCTTAATAGATGCACTATTTAATCCTACACATTATGACCCCACATTGAATCCAATGTGACTTCAAGAAGCAAAGTTACAAGCATTTGATTAGACGAAGGTCCCGTTTTAAAAGTGACAAACTGGCCTATTCAAAACTCCACAGACTAGACATCTGGTCTGAGAGTGGTGAATGGCTAATTTATGCGTTTGGCTTTAATTTAAAACAAAAGGAACAAAAGAAAACTGAAAAAAAGAACTGACACATAAACTGAAAGTGATGAAAAGTACAGAGAAGTAAAAACTGAAATAAAAACTGCTTTAAATAACGCTTCATTGAAAAAAACTGTGTTGTCGCTCTGTTGCGCTTGTTGGAATCTTTTTGCGCCTTGTATAGGCCAATTTGTCACTTTTAAAACTGGACCTTCGTCTATTCAATTGCTTGTAACTTTACTTCTTGAGGTCACATTGGATTCAACGTGGTGTCAAAATGTGCAGAATTAGATGGTGCATCTATTGAAAAAGCAAATTTGCCCCAATATTGTTCAGTTTTGAAATTGTGACTATTTTTCCAAGTGTGAGGATATTTTATTGGCGCAGTATATATCATATCATGTGTGCCGCCAAAAGTTTCCTGTTTATTTAGCTGATTCAAAATCAAGGCATCAAAATAAGTATTACTAATGTATATATATCATCAGTTCCCAGCAAACACAAAACGTTTTCGACATCATTCGCAAAAGGTTATAAAAGGTTGTTAGAAAACGTTTAAATGCCGGGTTATATAAAGGGTATATCAAGGGGTATAACATTAACAAACATTTTGTGATAATCAACTGCTCAGCAAGCACGAAATGTTTTACAGAAAACGATTAAATGTCGGGTTATATAAAGGGTATAAAAACGTTTTTATAACATTCCAAAAACATTTTTTGATACAAACTTGATACAAAACACTTGAACAAATTCATCAGGACTGTTCCATAAAACTGTATATTTTTTCATATACTAGTCCAAGTTAAACACACTTACGTGCAGACGTTTCGATAGCTATCAGCTATCTTTCTCAATGCTACTGTTGATGTGAAGATCGCTGTACAGCTGTTGTTGATTGCTGCTTGGCAACGGAGTTGCCAGACGATTTCTCCATCAACAGGTCGTCATAGATGTGACTTAGGGTAAAATGCCAGAAACGCCTATTACGTAATGTGTGGATACAAAACATTCTTAACATAATGTGATTTTGGGGTTGAAAAAATATTTTGCGAAAAATGTTTGCCCATAATATTTGCAATAACGTTTTACAAACGTTTTCATATCATTTATATAACCCGACATTTAAATGTTTTTAAAATGTTCTGAAAAATACATTTTAAGAACATTTGGAAAAAATGTTTGCAAAAATCGTTTTCAATAACATTTTGAAAACATTTTTAAAATATTGTTGCAGTGTGTTTTCATAACAAACGTTTTAAAACGTTTTCATGACCTTTATATAACCCGACATTTTAATGTTATTTAAACGTTTTTACCGAAACCAAAAGCCAAAATATAACTAATTTAAAACGTTTTTAAAACGTTTTTGTGTTTGCTGGGTTGCTTGTCAGAAATAAATGCATGATAATGAGAGAATTAGCTAAAATCGGATAACAACCAACAAAATGAAAATTTACATTATTTGTCGAAAATACACTATTCTAAACAAAACCTAAAATTTATTTTACACCAAAGCGTTGATCACGGCAGTCAAAATAGTATTGTTTCATGGAGAAAGAATACCAAATTAACGAGATCCACTAATAATATAATTGCCCGAATTTTCTAAATATCTAATAACAAAATATGTGAAATTTTCTTTCCATTAATCTATTTCTTCGCGAAATGCCAAGGGGTTTGCATGTACCGCAAGGGCAAAATAGTAATTGGGGTACTCGGGAGATGGTGTAAAATAATTGTTTGATGGAAAATGTGCTTTTAATGAGTTTACATTATGGTGAATGTAGTGAATTTGCATAAAATAGTCGATTTAAGGAGACTGAATTTGAGCTTTGTGAGGGACATTATTTTGGACTTATGCAACATATTCTGTAAATAATAGTTATGGGGTTTGAGATAATATTTCCTAAACTTCGTCAGCAAATGTCATTCGTCAATTGCACTTGCAATGCACTAATTTGTTTTAGTTTTTGTTTTTTGGTTTTTTTTAATGGACGGTAGCTTAAAATATGCCTCTTAAACGTGGTACATACTCAGAAAGTTTCAATGGCCCCACTGGGGTCAAATGTTAGGAACTTACGGTACAAAAATAACTGCGCCGATTCCAATGAACTCACGCTGTTTCTTTGTGTACAGAAAGTTTTAAAGCTCCTCACAATTTCGAAACATCTGCTTTTTTCAAGTGCATTTCAGCTCTGACCAACACTTACTGGTATTTAGATTATCTTTTTAATTCTCGATAAACATTAAATCAATCAACAATGTTGCCCCCCCCCCCCACACACACACACACAAAACTCAAATTCAGTCTCCTAAAGTCCGCCATTTTAGGCTAATTCACGTAATGTAAACTCATGGAAAGCACATTTTCTATCAACAAAAAAATTATTTGACACCATCTGTCGACACACACCAATAAATATTTAGTCCGTGCGGTTTATGCACACCCCTTTCAGACTAGTTGGTACTTCGTGAAGACATGTCACATACTTAATGTCGTGTCTGTAGCAAGCTCGCAACTTTATTTATCAATACGGTTGTATCAATGAACTATGACTTTGCTAAAGAGCGCTTACAAATTGATTTGTTCAAGAGGTTTTTATCTCATGACTCTACCAAAATTTTTCTTTGAAATTTCACGTATAAAAACACGTTATAATTTGTTTGTAAATACCTGATAGGATTTCTCATATTTCTAGCATTCCACTAGTCTCTTTTTACCTAATCATGGTAAAAAATATTCACCAACCCTGGTTGTCATTCTTTTTCAGTGTTACGTGATCGTATGTGTGAATTAACACAAGAAGTAACATGTGCAGACCATGAAGATATACAAGCTTACAATAAGAGTTTAGTCGAGAATGAGGTATCGAGCAACGAACATGTTGAAGAATCAATTAATGGATATGTCAAAACTAAAGGTGAAAGAAGATGCTTCTTCTCTCGGGAAGAATTAAACAGGTGATTAACCACATATCATATTGGGCGACTCTCGTCCATTCGCTTAAATGTGAAATTCTTGCTCGCACACAAAGCATCGCGACATGAGCGCCCTACAAGCAAACGACATCGCGCCATACACATACACGCGTTGTAACGCATTTTAACGAATTAGGGGTTCATTCATATATTTTCATGACTAAACGATTGTTTATGCCCGAGGGCTTTAGTTCATACATACGCAGCATTCTGATTGCTGTTATTTCCCTCCAAAACTAAAAATATCATCATTTTAAACTAAAAACTACCAGTTCCTTATCATTTTTTTAACAGTTTCTCCATTGCTAATTGTAAGAAAACGTTTTCTTGCTCAGTCCATCGTGGTTGGACGCGCGCGAACATCGCGTACATTACTTGCGCTTTGCGTAAATAGCTTGCGAACATAGACGCGTAATATCCTACTCGCGAGCGTCCATCAGTTCTCGCGCGGCTTGTTTATGACCGGAACGCCGGGCTGTTTATGCCCGCCTATTGACCAATCACGCATGCTGTTATATAGCACAAAATATACATAACGATAGATCCTTGTCATTGAGCTTTTTAAAAAATTCGTCAGCTTATTATAAAAATATCCTGAATTTTCACGACAATTCAAAGACAATCCAAAATAACAGTATTCGGGCATCCACTACATTTGCGTCCAATGCTGCATAAATGTAATATGATTAGGACTTTACCATTTTATGGGGTACAGGTTAGTGTAGCGGTTCTGTCCTCGATTGGCATCACAGAGGTCCCGGGCTCAAGCCCCGACCGTTCCCACACGACTTCATGTGCATTTGATTTCCAGTCCATTTACACACTCTCTCAGGTTTACTAAGCATTTTAACCGATTATAAATTCAAGTACCCAACCCAACTCTCATTGTGATTCAATTTGAATTGGTTAATACTTGCTCTCATATCATATAGATATGGCCCGAACTTTGACGATAACATAATAAATTTTGGTGTGCGCCACCAACTTGAGGATGTTCTCGATTCAAGTGGACAGAGTGTGTTGGACAACGGTAAAGCCGCATCAACTCAATACTCACATAAGCCTATGCTTTATGGGGCGAAAGCATTCTGTTTGACGTGTCTAGCTATTGGAGACGACCCAGATGAGGATACAGAATGGAAGACCGACGGATGCGAAGTAATTAGCATTATATTTAATTTCGTGATTATCAGGTTGTACGGTTCTCGGTATTTACGATCATTATATTCACGTCCACCTACTTGGATCGATTTTAAAACTTGACCCCTGCGTGACCTTTGACGTCAAATGACATCCGCTTGATTTTTAACATGTCCCCCTCCTAAGGTTTATGTCCACCAAGCTTGAACCCAGTCAAATTTGACCCCAAATGACGTTTGAGCTCGAATGACCTCCGCTTGATTTTTAACATGTTCCCATCCTCAGGATTAATGTCCACCAACTTTGAGCCAATCTGAGAAATTTAAAGAAGATGACACTTGACCTGGAATGACCTCGACTTGATAAAGTATTATCTTTGTGTACAGATAAAACTATATATTAATTATGACTGTCTTTGGCAAACAGGTTGCAGCAGAAAGCGAACCAGATGCAACTATATGTCGCTGCAACCACCTCACAACGTTCGGGGCTGGCGTGAAAGTTCCAATAAACAAAATCAATCTGAAAGAATCTGCCTTCACCAAGCTGGATGAAAATCCAGTAGCGTTTATCTTCATGGTGTGCTGCTTCTGTCTCTATTTCATCGTCATTATATGGGCCCGGAAAGCTGACCAACGAGATATTGTCAAGGTACGCGCACGTAATGTTGAGCACTTTTTGTAAACCATACATACAATTTGTGTGTGTATGCTTAGTTCTTCCTCGGTTTTTAACCTCATTCCTATTGCTGTACAATGGACTCTCACAATTAACATAAACCCCGTTGTTTGCTACCAAATCTATTACCCTCTCCACCCATTATGGAAAATCACGCACTGTTTTTGTCAAAATGCGTTACGTGAAAGCACTATATCTTACTTTTAAAATCTATAAAAAGTGAGTTTTTCAAGCCAAATAATAGGCCCCCTAGCTGTTGCTATATACCGGCTATGCCAACCGACGCATCTAGAAAGCGCGCCGTCGTTAGCGCGTCGGCACGAACGTCACTTGACTCGCCCGCACAGGGGCGCATAGGCCAAGTTGCGTGCCAGATACGAGTGGACGCAATTTTAAGAAATTAAAACCAAATATATTAACAGCTATTGGTAGCTTATTTCGTCCACACCTAGTCGATATTACACTGTCTGATCTCATTTCGTCACTTTCGTCTTTCGTCCATTGACCCATGTACTCTACAGTATAAAATATTCTACATGCCCTGTGAGAGTATAATGGACAAATTAAACTTTCAAAACTGCACATTTTCTTACATATTGAGTCATTGTGAACAAACGCAAATTCAATGGTAAATTAGACCAGGTGTGTGAATGAAAATAAGCTACCAGCAACTTTTTTATTGTCATCAACAACTTGCACAGGCTGGCGTTACACCGTTACCTGACAACAACCCAAATGATCCATACCACTACGAGATTACGGTATTCACGGGTATGAAAACAGGTTCAGGTAAGTGTTTTAATCCATGTCATATCACAACTAAATAGTCTGATGCTCTATGTTCCCCCATAAGACTTTCTTGCATTATATAATAACTCAAAAAGCTTTTTTCAAAATTAACCAAAAGTCTTTAAGTAATTGGTAGCACATTTGGTTGGTCTATTTTACAATGTCATACATCGGTCACAATGGTTCATTATGTATGAAAAGATATAGTTTTTAAAGTTGCATTCTCCCGAACTATGCAAGTATGTCTGAACTGCTAATATTAGATTCTGCATGGTTTGTGGTGGTTGATTGGACCAAACTCGTCTATTTTTTCTTACATAATAAGCAATAGTGATCGAATACAACGATATGCGATACTACCAATTGGACCAGGTGTGTAAACAAAATAAGCTTCCAATATTTTTTTTATAAATTGTTGTTTTCGGGAAAAAAATATTTTAAAAATGGAAAACATTTAGAACTTGTTAACCTTTATTAACCTGTATTCACTTACTTATTTACAACAAAATCCACAACATCTCATTAATTTTCAATGGAGACAAAAAAGTAAAGCTTGCACAATTATTCTAATAGCATTGTGATGATTCTATATCGCTAATTGGCACGAAACATTCTAATTTAAGAAAGCCTCATAAAATCTAACAAAGATATGAATCATATGTCTACATTCACGTCCATCATCTTTCTATTTCGACCTCCAGGTACAACAGCAAAAGTTTCACTGATTCTAACGGGTGATGTGGCAGAGAGTGGAGTACGAAAATTACGAGACACAAAACGTGACGTGTTCACACGAGGTGGTGTCGATACGTTCCTGTTAACCAGTCCTGTTCACTTAGGCAGTCTGATTCATTCCAGAATCTTTCACGATAATGGAGGAAAAAAGCCCATCGTGGTTTCTCAATCGTTTGATGATTAAGGATTTGACCCATGATAGAGTGTATTACTTTATGCTGGATAAATGGTTGGCGGTAGAAGAAGATGATGGATCGGTATGATAAATCTTGTTTCATATTATATTCAAATGCTTGGTTTCTGTGTGTTCCCGGCAAACACCGAGCGTTTAAAAACGTTTTGCCCAGGGCATGACTATCTGTATACCTACTTTTTGCTGTTTTTGCCACCCATCAGTATACCAATTTTTCAGGAAAGAAAAAACACCTAAAAAGCACTCAAATATGCTCAAATTGGGCGCTTTTAGTGGCCCTTGTGCCCAAATGCGCACAATTAGGCGCATTGGTCTCCATTGAAAACACACCCATCGATATACCAAAATTGCTGAAAAGGTACCCCAAGACCGTGGCACAGCCCGTATACCTTCAACAAGAACAAGGTAGAACCCCCTCCTGAATATTTTGGGCTTTGATTTTGGTAAAAACGTTTTTAAACATTAAATGTCAGGTTTGATAAAGGTCATGAAAACGTTTTGTATGAAAGCACGTTGTTAACATGTTGTCAAAATGTTATTGGTAAATTGGTCAATAGGTTTTGCAAACATGATGCTAGAATATTGCAATAAGTTTTCAAAACATGTTTTGGAATGTTGTAAAAACGTTTTATAACCTTGACATACCCTTTATAAAACCTGACATTTATAAACTTTTTTGGAAACCTTTTCTAACCTTTTTAATACATGTTGAGAACGCCCCAGCAAAGGGCAAAAACGTTTTTAAAACATTTTAAATAAGTTATATTTTGGCTTTTGGTTTAGGTAAAAACGTTTTAATAACATTTAAACATTTTGCCTAATATTGTGTCAATACTTAAATAACATTATGTTAAAATATTTGAACCCAGCAAACACAGAAATGTTCTCAAAATGTTTTTTCAAAACCTTTTAATAACATTTAAATGTCGGGTTATATAAAGGTCATGAAAACGTTTTTAAAACGTTATTGAAAATATTTTGGGCAAACATTTTTCGCAAAATATTTTTTCAACCCCAAAATAACATTTTGTTTAGAATGTTTTGTATCAAGTTTTCAACAATGTTTTTAGAATGTTATTAAAACGTTTTTATACCCTTTATATAACCCGACATTTAAACGTTTTCTGTAAAACATTTTTGTTTTCTGAGCAGTAGATTATCAAAAATGTTGTTTAAGGTTATGAAAACGTTTTATACTCTTAATATACCCTTTATATAACCCAACATTTATACGTTTTCTGACAACCTTTTATAACCTTTTGTGAATGATGTCGAAAACGTTGTGTGTTTACTGGGGCTTTGTGTTTGCAGAGGTTTTTGGTGTGTCTTTGTAGACCATCTGATTATACAGACTCAAACCGAAGTCTTTAAATAGACAGAGAGTACAGAAAAGACCTAATCACCACTGCTCTAGTTAAATATCGTTTGATTATTCATCAACAATGAAAATTATTTTCAATTTTCTTGTTTAGAAATGAAACAAAAACAACAAACAACTTGTAACCATTCTCGTTTGATAAAGAAAGCACTGAAACAATTCAGTGATTTTGCTGATCCGGAGAATCGTAAAGAAAATCAAAAATCTTTTGGCACCATTGTTAGCGTCCTGGATTATGCTAACATATCCTGGTAGTGGTTAAGCCGAAAGACAAAATAAGACATTTTTACGTGAATCTAATTCGTAGAGAAAATAGCTGCATGCGTTTGAATGGGGCTTCATCTTTGTCAATACTGCTGTTTTCCTCGTTATTGTCAAATTTTGCATTTCAAGAATCCCTTTTAATGACTTATTCTTTACTTTTAGGCAATTTATATAAAATCTTTACACCCTCGCTGGTATCAAATCAAGACCACCTTATAACCAAAATACTACAATTCATCATGCACTATAATAAACCGAGCCAAGCCTCAGATCTCCTGATAATTATCAGGTCTGGCATGACAGAGATGTTCTACCAAATTTCCAGATCAGTTGATTTCAAGGACAAGTATGAACATTGAACATGAATGCGTGTGATATCTTTGTTATCTTTGATAACCCCTTAGTTCCACACCCTTTCATTTTCGTTTAGATTGAGAGAGTCATCCCAGTCGCTGGTAAAAGTGAACTGACGGCATTCGGACACCTGTTCTATAGTAAAACGCGTCGTAATTTGAGCGATGCGCACCTGTGGTTTTCTGTGTTTGCACGTCCAGCAAAGAGCCGCTTCACTCGCGTCCAAAGAGCTACCTGTTGCCTTTCCTTATTATTTACAGCAATGATGTCAAATATATTTTTCTACAATGTAAGTAATTTCAATATAATTTTTTTTTTTAAAGTAATAATGAAATGAAATAATTAATTTTATTACCTCATTTGAACAACAAAAAAATAAAGATGCATCAATAACACTCAACTTTGTTCTTGCAGGTGGATTTCGTCGACCCCTCAGCACAGCAGAAAGTTTTTAAAATTGGTCCTATAGGCTTCACGATGAGCGAGGTGGTTATAGGAGTTATTGCCAGTCTAATGGTAGTCCCCATCAACCTTATTATAGTCCAGATATTCCGTATCACAAGACCAGCACCACCAAGTGCTTGCGGCTGTTGTTCTAAAAAGAAAAGGCACCAAGATGGAGATGCTTACGAAGGTATACATTATCCGAGAGTTTGATAACCAGTGGCGTAGCAACGGGAGGAGGGAATGGGGAAGCTACCCCCCCCCCCCCACTCCCCATTCTGACCGCCCTGATTATTTAAGAGTTTCATGTTGACCACTTTCGTCAAATTGAGCACCCTTGAAAGTTGCCCTCACCCATGAAAAAGTTATGGCTTACGTCACTGGTGTAATAACAATTACCTCATCGGGAATTGAACCCGGGGAATTGAGTAAAACTATGCTTAAGTTGTAGTCCAGGAAGTGGTAAATTCTCTTATTTTCAAAGAACCCCTTTCTTTTATTCCGTTAACTGTAAAATTTGAGAAAAAAACATTGAACATTAATACAATAAATATGACACAATTGTAAACGAAGAAATGAGCTGGTTAAAAATATTGTAATTAATTATAAATTCGACCACTTGCATGTTACAGCTCGGAAAATGACTCAAACACCAAAAGTTGATGAAGAAGACGAACTTCAGCGTCAGTTAGATCTACTAGAAGAAGAAGAAATGAAACAAGGCCCTATACCGTCAGTATCTTTAGAAGTCGACAATAGCAGCCGCACCAACTCTACCCAATCCTTGCCACGTGAAAATCGAAACAATAGTACAGCAACCGTTGACATGGCACCAGTTCTTGGATTCAAGAAGAAGAAAAAGAAGAAAAGGAAATTTGAATTACCATGGGGATTCCTCATAGTAGGATGGATCTTGGCAACGTTGTCTATTTTGGTGTCCTCGTGGATGGTAATTGAGGTAGCAGGTACATTTGGGAAACAGAAGGCTACTGAATGGTTGACGTCCATGATGATATCCCTTATCCAGGATATTCTCTTAACGCAACCACTAAAAGTAAGTGTTCTTAGCACACCTACATGGTGAGTCAAAAACGTGCAATGAGGAAAATGAATATTTATGTCAAAACCATGTTTAAAATTTCAGTTGTTGAAACTTTTTATAACTGCTATACTCAAAAGTCACCCGGTGTGATCAAATAAAGTGAATCAGTTCAACCGTTTTATGTTTATGAGTGTTTTTACTGCTACACCCACTTTCAATTGTTGTCCAAGAGGCGCCTGCATTCCGAATGAGAGTACACAGTGCGCAATAAAGTCTACCGATCTATCACTGACTACATCAATGTTTGATTTTTACCTTCTTTGGCATCCTTTGTTATGTTCAAATAAGGTATCTCATATTTCTTACATCCTTCATAGCCCACGAAAACCAACTTACGGTTTTCTATACCAAGGCTAAACTAACAGGGTACCACGACGCAGTGTGTTTCGAATAAAGAAAAATACTATACGTAGTGTAGAGTTGGAAGAGTTAACATTTTCTTTAACCTGCTTGGCATTTTGTTTGAGATGTTTATCGTATATAAGTTGAAATAACATGATGAAGAAATGTATAGAGGTTGGTGGGCAGGTTTTTCAAAATTCGAAACAAAACGCGTGCCGTTTGAAATGGAGCTCATCGTGCAATATTCAGTAAGTTGCCTGGGACATAGAAAACTTGAAGTTTGATATTTGAGGGGTATGAAGTACTTATAAATGTGAGAGAAGTCAAAAATCAAGTTTGAATTAAGTTCAAGTCAGCTTTGCATTTGCAGTGTTTGCTGCTAACTGAGTGCTCTCAATCAAAATACATGCGCCTCGTTGACAAAGTGGGTCTAGCAGTATAAAAGTCTCATAAAAATGAAACTGTAGATCACACGCTATTGCTGAATATAATGTTTATTATTAATATGAACAACTTTTGTATTATTCTGAATCGTTTCCAGGTGCTGGTGATCGCGGTTTTCGTGTCTCTAATTTTTAAAAGCCCTGAGAAAGAGGACACAGATGAGCCTCCGGTACCTCATCTGCAGAACGATGAAGAATGGCTGCACAAACCACTCACAAATGAGGAACTCAACGATCCCAAGAAAATGGTAGACTTGGAGATAGAAGGGGTGATAAAGGATGAAGAAGAAGATGCAATTGAAAAGCCTGATGAAGATGCTATAGAAGTAGCAAGAGTAACAAGGTGAAACAAAAGCTATTACACTATTAATAATAAAGATTTGGTTATATACCTTATTTAACCTGGGTGACGCGTTCAATATCAGACACTTATTCTCTAATTATGCCCAGGGACAGACAGCCAGTCGTTAACCTGATCGGAAATGGCTGCAAGGTCTTTGCTTCTGTCTTCAATTCAAATGCAATAATGGAGAGAGCAGGCAATGTGATACTAGTATCTGTCTCTTCTTGCACCATAGTAAAAGGAAAAGACATTACCGCCGTGCCACCCCATTGCATTGTCGTTTGCTTGATTTCAAGATAAGATTCAAGATGGGTTTATTTATATTCTTTATCTGCAAGAATTGGTCTCCATCAAATCACGAGCTATTTGACAGGTGTTGGTTCTGTTGTTAGGTCAAATATCATAAAGATTGCTAGGTATTTTCACATAACGTTGGTTTAACTATGAACAACTCATAATAAGTTAGGTAAAAAAAATTCCAACGGGAAAAACATTGCCCAATAATATATGATTGACAAAAGTAACAAAATTGTTTTCGTTTTTTGTCTATTTAACAGATTTAAAGAAATGCAAATGACGAAAATTTTGAAAGAAATCGTATTCTACATTGTTTTCCTGAACGTGACCATGTTAATCACCTTGGGTGAAAGAGACGAAAATGCTTACTATATCAACAAATCACTGCAAGATATGTTCGTATCATCGTCTTATCACGGGAAAATGCAATTTTCAAAGGTGGGAAAAGATCACTATTAAAACATTTTGAAAAATACAACAATAAGGTTTAGGTTTCAGTGTTAATGCCGTCCATATCTTAATATATAAGTTGTGTATCTTTTAACAAACTCGTGGATAATCCGTTTCAGATTCTTACTAAAGATCAATTTTGGAACTACACGGAAAACACATTTTTGCCGACCTTATATGACCATACTTTATATAACGGCGAAACTGACATCTTAGCTGAAGAAGGAAATATAGTAGCAGATTTACAAATGTATTTGCTTGGCCAGGCCCGGTTACGACAAGTCCGCATTGAACCAGGTATTGACAAATTGTTCCTCTCGCTGGTATTCCACCATTCTACTTTATACGTTATTACATGCGTAACTGTATTCGTATTTTCTCACCTGCTTACCTATCTACATTTAATTTTGCATTTAATTGATTAAGCGAACTAATTCTCGGAACCCATCCTTCGGTTGTTCTGTTTGATCACAGATCCTGGTTTGACTGTGAAGGCAAATCGCAACCTCTCCATAAATTTTGAATTTCTTCATCTTTCCTTTATTTTGTTGGTGACATTAATATTATTATTATTATTATTATTATTATTATTATTATTATTATTATTATTATTATTATTAAATATTTATATGGCGCTCTGCAAAGCACAGAGCGCCTTACAAGAAACATATACAAAAACAATTCAAGCAAATATACAAAGGAATTCCAACAATTGAAGCAAAAATACAAAAACAAGCAGCAATACTAATCTGGATAAAGATGAGTTTTGAGCATGCGCTTGACCCCAGACACCGACTCCGCCTCTCTGATCTCAGTAGGGAGCTCGTTCTATATTTTGGGAGCACCAATGACAAGTAAAGCATCCCAGCCTTTCAAAAAATTACCTTTGTCAAGAGACTGCATGATATCGTTCTTAACTTTTAACAATGCAGTCTCCGTACTATGGTTTCGCCTATAGGCAGATTGATGTTGTTCACCAAGGCATTTGCTGTCCACATAGTCGGTAACCTGACATGTCACTGCCTTTTCCGCTACTTTAGACAGAAAGGTAATATTTGCAACAGGGCCATCTGTCTCAATACTGCGATGTCCTCTGGTAAATTTCCAATCAGGCAAACGAAAAAGCCCCATGTTCACAATACAATAATCAGGCAAGTGTGTTTGGGTTTTGGGCAATCTCCAGATATAAATATGTGGTTTACAATTTCCCCATCACCTGCTGTAAAGAGGACCCGCTCACGGGATTGCCCCAGTAATAGACAGATTGCGAAATTTACGTGAAACGTGATACGGGAACGCAAACGGCAAGCTACATTAGTCGAAAATCGGTTATTATGCCCTCTAGAGGGTGAAATCTATTGTGAATTGGTCAATCGTGGAATTACCGTAAGACGATTACGTTGTGGTTGGTAGCAAAAAATGACGTTCCAAAATGACAACAAAAAAAACGCGTTATAAAATGCAGAAAATTGTTATGTTTGTCGTGTTATGAAGCAAATCAAAGTAACCAAATAGAACAAGTAGAGTCCGACATGTAATATAATCCATTTTGGGGGTTACAATTTGAATAATTATAGACAAGAAGAAGTGACTAAATTTAGATTTTTGGGGGCGCGAATTCGAACGGGACGATTGCCTATTAATTTGTGTGTGGAAAATGCCGTCCAAAAATCAGGTTGCGAAGAGGCATTTTAGGCAAGATCGTGACGTCTTACGACATAGTGCGGCAGAATGGTCTGTTTGGGACGGGTGACAGCAATTCGTGCAACGTCATTTTTCGCCATTGCTATTTGTCAACTGTCAAAGTGTTTTGCCTAAGGATACTATTCAGCAAACACCAAATTGTTTTTAAAACATGGTAATGCATTATGTTTTTGGTTTTAGTTTAAACAGTTTGATAACATAATATCGGTTTATATAAAAATCAACTCTTTTTTTTAAACGTGTTATACTGAAAAAATAATACAACAACATTTTAAACCAAAATTCAAAATATTATAGTAAAATATCGTTCGGCAAACATTTTGTGTACTTAAGTCTATTGTGTTAGAATGTTTTCCAACAAGTTTTGAACAAAATGTTTTTTGAATGTTAAAACCTTTTTATACCCTTGACCCCCACATACCCTTCAACCCGACATTTAACGTGTTCTGTAACATACTTGTTTTTGCTGGGTAGTAATGGAACTAGGCACATTAGATTATCTATTTTCATTTTGCTTTAAAAAGTAAACAGGCTACTATTTATATGATAATGGAGTTTGCTTCTTTTTATATATATACACCATAACGACTTCCTAGGCAATCAACACCAAACTCTGTTTAGGTTATTTAGACAAATATCATACACGTGTGAATATAGGCCTATACTCATTTTCCAATAGCTCTCAAAACTCAAATATCGCTAATCTGGACTGAATGCTCAGAGCAATTTTATCGTGTATAGTGATGTAGTATTTATACGGTATCCTTATAATATGGATCAGGAGTATTACATATCCGTTATCTCGGCTGTTTATAGTGGCGATCAATAGCTATTCTGAACCGAGGTGGTTGAATCGTATAATCTCCGCAATATGTGGAGACACAAATATGCCAGCTGGTGCCGTCGAAAAATCCTACTTTTTAAGGTCATTGCTACAGTACCGTACATTTGTAGGTGATGTGGTACAAATTTGAGTCAGTTATATATCTTTACAATAACGGTGATAAATTTCTGGTTTAGTTTTATTTCAAAACGATTTCGAAGGATATCAGTTCGATATTCTAAAGTTTATAGTGGTCCAAATCCAAGCTAAAGATAATCTGGCAACTATACCGGATAATCTGGCTCACTATAAACACGAAGCGTGTTTATAGTGGTGTACGGTATTTATACTCTACGGATAGTAATTTCCGTTATCTCGGCTGTTTATTGGCAATCAATTATATCAGACGTTGCCAAATATTTTGATAGCCATTTTTAAAAATTATTGCTACAGTGTACAATATTTTTTGTTGATTGTGACAAATTTGAGCTCAGTTTGCCCTGGTCCATTAGATCGGTATCGTTAACATGCTAGTTGTATACATCCAATATCCAGGTCGAAGGAAGGTCGTATAATTTAATCCATATTTGGCGTTGTTCTGGGACTGATTATAGATACAGCCAGTCGTATTTGCATATCAATAGGGCCTACCGAGGAAAGTGGGTTTGATGAGAGAAGATAATCTTCTCTGGTTCGATGCACCCAAGGTGAATCAATGTGTGCTCCCTATACGCCGTAGAAGTGACGTCATAATCGGATTAACTACCATAGCAATAGATGAATACAATTTTTGAATAGACCGCAATGCACTACAAGCAGATTGCACTAATCAACTGTGTATATCAGCAAACATAGATTGCATACAATACCGCTCTTTTCAAAGATACTTATCTTACAGGTTTGAGTGATCAGCCTTTCTTTGACATCTATGGTTCAATGCATCGGTACCGCGTGAACGCTGTAGTGCAGGGCGGTATAGTCAAAATTGTATTCATCTATTGCTATGGTAGTTAATCCGATTAACTACGTCACTTCTACGGCGTATATCTTTAGATATATTTGTCTCAGCATAGCGCCACCATGAGCTTTTACATGTACACCAGGCACAAAAAGAAACTCGTCAGTTATATTCATCCTTGCTGTTCAATAACTTGATAATTTTGGATTATTCTGAAATAAATATTTTGTTAATTGGACTTTTCTTTCTCATTTGACACCCTGTTCGTGAACATTGAGCAAGAATTGACCAAGATATGCGCCTCAAACTCTCAAACCCCAAAATGAAAAGTTGCAATTTTAACGATTCAATTGCACCCGTTACACTGTGTGCTTTATTGATTGGCCCGTGGTGCTTGTGTGCAATACAACGATGCGTTCCCATTGAAAATCGTTGAAAATGCAACTTTTGATTTTGGGGTTTGAGGCTTTGGAAGCGCATATCTTGATCAATTCTTGTTCGTTTTTCACGAACAGGGTGTCAAATGAGAAAGCAAAGTCCAATTAACAAAATGTATATTTCAGAATAATCCAAAACTATCAAGTTATTGAACAGCAAGGATGAATATAACTGACGAGTTTCTTTTTGTGCCAGGTGTAGTCTTGATTCAGACTCTACGCGGCTATCACAAACATGCTACGAACGACGAGCGTTAGGACCGACACAAACTGGCTGTGTTGGATGTGAACGGCATTATCACGTTCTAGCGCATAATGCCGTAATCCGTATCCCGTATAGCGTTTGCAGTGAACGTCTCTTCGCAATCTCTCTAATATTAGAATAAGTTAGTTTTATAATGTTCTAATTAGAGATGTTGCATTTGCGAGAGTGTAAAACCAGATTAGTTTTATTAAAAACCAGAGACAATAATGATGCAGTTTACAGCTCTCAAAGCAGAGTGCTAGAAACCAGATGGATTAATATCGGTGTAATAAAAATTACTACAATTCAGTCGCTGAGAGACTGAAGATTTAGGATTACGCTAATGGATTTCCCTAAAAGATGAATGTGTTGGTGTATATCAAGCTGAACTCTGGTAAACATGTCAATGTAAGAGGTAAAGCACTGACCACCCCATCCTTGACCAAGAAGTATCGTCTGCCATCTGGATGCCCGAACTGTTCTGAATCTCAGGATGCTTTCAGTTTAGGTCATGTATAGTGCACACGCCACCGCACCGCTTAGGTTTGGGAAACGAACCATGCCTACCCAACGACTGCGTGAAACGGACATGCATTTCCTAGAAGTGAACATAAGAGGACTACGTTCGAACATAGGTGAGCTGTCCAATCTGTGTAATGAACTAAAGCCACCCATTATTGTCATCGTGGAAACGATGAATGAATGTGCTGAGTGCATAACTATACCAAGATACTCCCTCAGCTGTCCTACAAAAAGACGAACATCCAACAAAAGTATCGTCATTTATTGCGTGGAAGGTATCGCCATATTCATACTGCAGTTACTGTCCGTTTTCCTATACACAATACACAGTGCTCTCACCATTGACGCGTGACCCCTACAAATGATGCATGTTGGGAGAATGGACACTTGCCTAGTTAACATCACTGTGTGAAAAATAACCAGCCAATATTTTATTTATTCTCCAAAATAGGACCTAAAATTACAGCTAGGTTAGATGTTCAGAAATGGTCGTACTTTTGTAAAATATGAGTGAGGGCAAGGCATAGCTAGCCAACTCCCCGTGTTATTTGAATGGAGAGTTGACCGAAAATATTGGTATCGGACCGCTCACTTCTGAAGGATGCCACAAAAGAACCGGTAAAAGCTACATTTAAATTATTCTAAATAGGTTCTAGAAAATAAAGTTTTGTAACATGTCCTAAATTTTTAGCTAATTTAGGTGTTTGGAGAGGGTCGTACTTTTGTGTTTTAGGAAGGACATGTAAACGACAGATAACACCAAAAATATGAAGAAATTATTTCTAAACCGTGTTAAGTCAAAAATCATTATGTTGCTCATTTTCAAGAATGCTGGTTTACAAAAAGCACGACATTGTCTGATTTCGTGAACAAAGCCACACATAACATTGTTTCCTTTCGTTTCCTTTATAATCAGCCAACTGAAGCTATGAATACCAGCTTTATTGCGATATCGCACATGAAAACAGTCACTTGTGCACAACCAGAGAAGATCCGATTTAATCAGTTGAGCTGTTTCAATGAGTGTTATCTTGGTTTAATAGCTTTTAATGGGGTTAAGTCCTGCAAAGGTCGAGATGAATTCTACTGTAGACATGACTGCATCATGTTCATGACAGTGCTCCTTATCCAGATGACATGTAGCTGATGTTGTTCTCATTGAAGTCACAGAAAATTTTCTTTGCTGCTATCTAAAGACGACCGAGTGCTAACAGTGATATCGTTGACTATCTGAACTCCACCACCTTGTCAAAACTTCCTGAATTCAATACACAATCAGTAGTTCTTGGCGAATTCAATGTCCACCACAAAGAATGGCTTGGCAGCCATATACTGCTGACGCCGCACATTTGAGATGTGTAATGCTCTTGGACTATCACAATTTGTTAAAGAACCTACCCAGGAAGACCAGATTCTTGACTTGGTCGTCACTGATCTAGATGCCACATGCACATTAAATGCAAGAATAGGTAGTTCAAACCACAGTCCAGTTCATTTTAAACTGTACAGAGAAACTCTACAATCGCAAAATGTGGGAGCACGATAAGGCCGACTACTTGGGAATGAGAGCTTTTCTTGCATATGCAGACTGATCTCTTGCACTCCAATCTGATGACCCAGAAGAAGCTTGCAGATCACCACTATTATTAGTGATGCAATGGAGATTTTCATACCATAAAAGCTTGTTTTCAAGAAGACTTGTAACAAGGTGTGGTTTGATGACCACTGCAACGGAGCAGCAACCAAGAAGCGCCGCTTATTCAGGAAAACAAGGATAACGCCAAGGAAAACAAGGATACGTTTACAAAAGCTAGATAGGAGTATAATCATGCAGAGAAGGTATTCAGAAGGAGCTATAACAAGTTGAGGAAAGAACTCTCAAATGGCATCCTAAGTAGCAAGAAACGGTTAACACCCTGTCTGGTAAGTCCACCAGAGTTGATATGTTGTTCCTTCAAAGTTGTCTTATCTGGCCAGTCATCAAGTATTTCCATCAACAATGCATGAGTTCACCAGAGGTAAATACTGGGCCCACTTTTGTTCTCTGTCTTCATTGATGACCTGGGTGATAAGTTTGAAAATCAATTCTACCTCTACGCGGATGATTCCACCTTGTTTTGAGAGGTGTCATCTAGAGATATCTCTGAAGCCATTACTGCTAGCTTGAACAGAGACTTGGAGAAAATGAGGATCTTGGCAGACAAATGGAAGGTGACCTTCGTGCCATCGAAATGTAATGCAATGACAATATCAAGAAAGAGTAATTCAAGCTAGATCTTCTCTTTGGTACCACCAATGGTACACCAAACTGGCTGGACAGGAAGATCTGGAGATCCTGGGAGTCACCGTCGACAGCAAGCTAACCTGCACAAAGCACTGAATTTCACGGGACATAAGTGTGGTGAATAATTTAGAGAGTCACCTGGGACTTAAAAATCGCTATAATTGAAACAATCAGCAACAATAACATGATTGCCGGATAAGTAGAATATGTTTTCCTAAATTTCGTGATTTTGTATGCTTGTGATTCATATGTAATTATGTACCTTTATTAGCATGGCAGGGGTGATTTCGGTCTTCGGACTTTCTGAATCGTTACAATACCGTATCATTTGGTACATAATTTGCATTGTCTATGATAACCACGTATATGGCAAACCATTTGCTCCAATTGTCTTATTTGTCTTTTTAACAACAGAAAGTTGCAAACTTCATGAGCAAGTGAAAGAGCTTATGCCTGAATGCAGAGACTATTTTAACGTATTCGATGAGCAAGAGGGGAACTTTGATGAGTTCTGGATACCCTATAACGAATCAAGTAAGGAACTGGTATAAATGTTTAAAGTACAAAATGACTCTAATGAAAAACTGTTGTTTAATCATTACCATCATCATCACATTACCATCCTCATCTTCAATTTCTACATCATTTTTATTTTCATCATCATGTTTATCAGACCTCTGCTTACCTAGGAAGTTCCTAATTAATGTGTACGTTATCACATATTTTTGAGTAAGACACCATAGAGTTTGTATGCCAAGCTTCTACCTATTAAAAAATCATGATCCGGAACTCGGGGTTGAAAAAATTGAAAAAAGAATTGTCATACTTGCTCAACAGGTATGCCTCTTTCTATTTTTATGTTAACAAATAAGCAGCGAATAACCCATGACTTTAATAAATGTGACCTCTGATATTTTCAAATGAGGGAGGCTCTGGTCGACGTATGATTGATAAATAATAACTTTTGACTATTATGTGACCAATGTTATATAATTCAAGCATTTTTGCTTGACAAATCCATTAAGGTCTGAGTACTCTCAACTTCGGCTTTGGCCATCAGGGCTGATAACTTGATCACAAGTGACTTGGTCCACTACTTTTCCCGCGAAACTTCTTGTTGTCATTTCCCGGAAGTGATGATGTTTTTGTTTTCAGCAGTGGATAGCATACGTGATCAAGAGAAACAAAAGCTTCATCACAGTTGATTGCTTTGGCCCCCGTTTTGCGATTGTTGATTGGTTTCCTTATTCCTCTGCAGAATGAA
Source organism: Amphiura filiformis (assembly GCF_039555335.1). Lineage (NCBI taxonomy): Eukaryota > Metazoa > Echinodermata > Ophiuroidea > Amphilepidida > Amphiuridae > Amphiura > Amphiura filiformis. Next base: position 88,048,858 of record NC_092628.1, on the reverse strand, counting down.
TTTGAATCCTTATGGAGCATTTTTAACTCGTCCCATTCTATTCTATGCTTTATTTGAGCGACATGGTCGGTAATGGTTGATTTGTGTTGTTTGAAGTTCGTTCTTTTCTGTTTGCTTTCGTTAACTTTCTATACGTTATTGTTTCATACTCTTTTTTATCTCCTTTGAGTCTTGTCGCGAATTGTCTTTCAAGTCTCACTACATAAGACTTGTCGTATCCTTTACAAGGAATCTTGTAAACAATCTTGTCGCTGGTCTGGTTTCTGTCGATCACGAATACGATCTACTGCTGAAAACAAAAACATCGTTATTTCCGTAAAATGTCAGGAATAAGTTTACATGTGATGTCGTACTCAGAGTTACTCGATTTGTGAAGCAAAAATCTTAGAATTAATTTATACATTCCTACAAAAGCACATATTTACTGACTTGCGTTATATCTTTAGGCATTCAGCAGTTTACCTTGAATAACATTTGAAAACAATTGAAGAACATTACATTCTGATTAATGCTGATTTAAAAAAAATGCAGATCCCATAAATTACGAAGAGGGCTTCAACCGTGCATGGCAATACAGAAAAGCTTCAGATCTAAATTCCTCTGCTCTATGGGGTCGCTACGTGGTCTACCCGGGAAGTGGATATGCCATCGAACTTGGTTCATCACTCGGTGAGGCTAAAGCCGTAGTTTCATACCTTCGTGATTCATTATGGATTGATCAATACACTAGAGCTGTATTCTTGGAGTTTGTCATGTACAATGCCAATCTGAATATGCATTCTGCCTCAGCACTAATCGTGGAAATGCAATCCATAGGAGGTAATAATGGTTTTATTTAGCATATTTAGGATTAATATATAATGTATTACACAATAAAACTGCACAGTTAATCAATTTGGTTTTGTGAAGTATTGTGAACTTTTATCAATAATGCTCCCATCGTAACATTCAACTTAGGCACTTCTTGAAAATGTGCACTTGCTTCAGAATATTTACGAACTTTAGCTAGCGCGCGTGCGTGTTTTCATGGGAAGTCCAAAGTCCACTTGATCGAGAAATCATGACAAGCTCACACATGTGGCTACTTATATGCATCATCCGAAAGCTTACATAATTTCGCTTCCTTTTGTCCAAAATAAACTCGCCATATATAAACATTTAGTAAAAATGTATGAGGTCATGTGACATCACCATGGCCATGTATATACATCCAATTGAACGACAAAACATTGGCCTGAAAATGCTGGAAGTGCACTGTCATTAATAGAAAGTTGACCAGGTGAAAAACAACAATTATGGAGATATCACACAAAAAATTAGTGAGTTTTTGGCAACGTTTTTTGGTACAACATAACAAAAATACTCTTTCCAAAATGTTCTTAATCTTGACATTCCATTCAAGGATCTGTTTTTTTTTTGTATATGTTTTAATGTTTGGGTTGGGTTTTTGTTTTTTTTTTGCTCAAAGGCGCATCACCATTCACATTCTTCTGGACTACGAGATTAGATCGCTATGACGGCAGTTTTGCTATCTTCATTCTGGCTGGTCAACTTATATTCGGTCTCTTCATCATCTACTTTCTACAACACGAGATTCGTAACATAATCAAAGAGAAGAAAGAATATTTCAAAAACCCATGGAATATTGCCGAATTGGTGACCATTGCACTCTCGATATCTGGTATGGGCTTTTATGCCTATAGATATATTGTTGGTCGTAGCCTGATGGAGGACTATAAAGAACACCAACCTATGATGATTGATTTTCACTTTTTCGCTCAGTGGGATCAGGTAAATGTTGATATTAAACATATCGAAAATAATGTTTCAAAGTATATCAAACAAAACAAAAATCTTAAAGGGATCACAATTACAGCTTTTGGAGCTGTTTTATCACGTGTTTAAAAAGTACTCATATATTTATTTTCTTGGACATTTCAATTGCATTCTGAATTCAAGTATGCTTCTTTCTAATATCAAATAAAATTCATTTCATTTTTGAAATTCACGATATAATACAATTTTTTTATGACATATTATAAAAAATTTGATATTTTCACATTTCTCATATATAACAGTCCTCGAAGTAAATTTTATAAATCTAATGATATATTCTATTCTGATTAAATCCTATAAAGTGTATGTAGCTGGGAGGAAAAGCCGACGATCAATTGACCGGAAATGTTGAAATTTCATATAAGAAGATATCTTTTTTTCCCAACAAAAAGACCTAATTTTTTTGGTCCTTTTGGGAAAAAATTCTATATATCTTCAATACGAAAGGTCAAAATTTTAATTGATCGTCAGAATGCACCCACCTACATTGATTTATAAAGTTTACTTCGAGTACTGTTAAATATCAAAATATCAAGTTGTATTTTAATCATTTGCCATAAAATGATGTATTATCATTAATTTCAAAAATCTACACTTGCGTTTATAAATTGATATCACGAAAACATTCTTCGTATTCAGAATGCAATTGATATGTCTGATGTGCTCTTTGTCCCACATTAAATACTGTCCAAACGTTCATACCCCACCACTTAAAGAAATCACAATTAAAGAAGTAAAAAAATAATAGTGCTTATAGCTTCTGGTGGCCTATGCTGTTTTATCACGTGTTTAAAAATATTTTTATTTTCTTGGACGGTTTACATATTGCAGCTCTACGGATTCATGGTAGGCTTCGTTCTATTCATTGCCACAATAAAATTCATGCGCATACTTCGCTTCAATCGCCGTATCCTCATTTTCTCAATGACACTTCGTAACTGTTCTAAAGATATGCAAGTTATTACGGGATAGTATTTACCATCGTCTTCATGGCATTTGCGTGTGCGGGATATGCAATCTACAACAAAGATATGAAGGATTTCAGTACGGTGGTCCGTACGGTTGAGACTTTGTTTTCAACTGTTCTTGGTAAGTTTGCGTTATAGGCTTATCATATATTTTGATTAAATAATATAAACCACTATAAGCGAGCAACATAAGGACCGGATAAACTTCTTAAATTTCCCAGATAATCGTATCTTAATGTATCTTGCCAACAACAATAGAACGCAAAAAGTATTTGTGTTTCCTGCCTAAGATCACAACATATATCACTATATATATTGTTACGAGTCGTACTTGACTCAAGGCCAAAATCACTTTTTACCCGAACTCACACGAATGCACAACACAAATACACTGTTTGATTAAGCTAATAAAATCTAAGTCTTTAATTGAAAACAAAGTATGATTGGTATATATAACAAAAATCACACAATCACAGTTTTATTCTATCAGTACTTAACCAGCGGTTTTCTTGTTGGTGATCCTAGAGTTCTTGCAATGTTCTGGACGACTGATGTAATATATCCTTATTCACTTGTCCTGCGAAAATCAGCGAAGTCCATTGTACACTTGCGTTTATAAATAATCCTCACACGAAAATGATCTGCTTTCTCCAATCACTTATCTTCTTGCGCTGCTTTCTCCAAAAATATATCTCCTTGCTTTCTCCCAAAAAAAATGGCGTTTCCTTTATAATCGTGCTTGTTACCCATTGAAAAACTGAAGCTATGAATACCAGCTTTATTGCGATATCGCATTTATTGCGTCATGGTTAAAACAGTCACTTATGCACAACCAGAGAAGATCCGATTTAATCAGTTGAGCTGTTTCAATGAGTGTTATCTTGGTTTAATAGCTTTTAATGGGGTTAAGTCCTGCAAAGGTCGAAATGAATTCTACTGTAGACATGACTGCATCATGAGGGGTTTCCCATCTCATGAAATACTTTCAGCTTGTAAACAAAGTTTAAATAATTAAATTAAATTACTCAGGGCACATCACAATAGACATATTCCAGTATGACACAAGGACATGCGTCGCCACTTATTTTGTTATGAGCCCAGGAAACTTCGATTCAAAGTGCGTGATTATTTGCGGCGTTTTGCGCAATGTGACAAGCATGCGCAAACATTTCTGAAAGACGCGTGCAAATTTCGGGCTCTTGCCGATAAATGGCGAAGGTACATTATAACCCTAGAACTATAAGAGGGTTGTAACCGCCCCCCCCCTACCACCACCACCATCATCCTTGGTTTTGTATCCGCGTATTTACGCCCAAACGACTTAAGCTAATCGTAGATCCATTCTATGCGCTCATTTTAGTGATAACATTTTTACCCCAGCACCTTACCCGGGGGTAAGACCGACCATCAAAATGACCAGGTGGGTTGATGAAGCCCACCATAGGTTTCTACAGTAAAATCCATGATACGCATTACTCTATTGTAAAATTATACCAAGAGATATTGACTTTTTACTTGGTTAGTATGATATAGTAATTTTATATTGAGGAGAAAATTCGGTGAAATTGCATCTTCGTAGAATTTTTAGTCAAAAAAAATCAAGTTTGCCTATACTTTTGTACATAGCCAGATTATAACGTCATACCCAGCAAACCCAACAATGTTTTATGAATGTTATATCCTTTATATAACTCGACATTTACACCTTTTCTGTAAAACGTTGCGTTTTTTCTGGATAGGGACATTATTTGGGTAATGTTAGTAGTGTTAGAGGTCCCTGTTCATTCTCTTTTTTCGTGAGGTGCCAGTGGTGCTTATGACGTCACCTCACTGGTGGTTATTTTTCGCATTAAGGAATTTTCCAATCTGACTATTTATTGCGAAATGGTTATATTAGTATTATTAAAAGGTATGGTTATAGTATCACAGCACTACGCATAATAATGGTGTTGGAATGTACTGGAACAGACCATCGAATTTGGCTCGATATTTAGCCATCGCTTTTTTGATATTTTTGTTAATACGATGATAATGATGAGGAAGAAAACATGGAAGACACTAGCGAAGACAGCGAAGAATAGTTCAAAGACATAGAGACTTTGTGTTATCCTTGCATTAAATCTTATGTAATATATGTATGTAAACAAAGTGTTTTACGTATAAAGAAGTTGCTTGGTAATACTGAATGAAGAATAATCGAAAAATAAACTTGCGAGTCGTATAGTAGTTTCCTTGTCTCGAGTCTTGAGGGAAGTTGGGTCCATATTAGTCTCCTATCCATGGTTTCACACACCCTCACCTATTTACCTTACATGAGAAGGGACATTCCAACACCATTATTATGCAAATTAGGCGTAGTTTCATGATACTATAACCATACCTTTTACTATACTAAAAAATAATCACGACGCAATAAATAGTCCATTTTGAGACAGATTGGGAAATTCCTAAATGCTAAAAATAACCATGAGTGAAGTGACATCATAAGCACCACTGGCACCTGACGAAAAAAGAGCATGAACGGGTACCTCTAACACTACTAATGTTTGTACTTATTTTGGTACCACTGAATAGATGAGACCCATAGCTATACATTAGTACCAAATATAACAGTATATGACGTTTATAATTGAAAACTAGAGGGTATGTTGCCTTGTAGTCCTTGTTACAAAACATGGCTCAGAAGTTCTAGGGTTTAAATGGCTTCCATGAGTGTCAAACCATGATGGTGAATTTACCACAGCGTTACGTGGTGTAAATTTGAGTGGGTAATCTTTGAGTATGATATCTTTGATTTTCACTGGGACCCAATGTCATGTTTTGCTTTGACTTGGGATATTGTGCAAATATTTGAAACAAACGTATGCTGTTTTTTCAACAGCTTACTTATATGATTATTTAAAAAACATGGACAATAAAAATGAAACACAATATCTCTAGCATTAGCCATTAGACAAACATTATTCTATATAATATCCATACAGCATGTACAGTATAACAATGTGTAACGTCTTAGCAAATGAAAATCACATGACAGTGAAAAGATTCGCAGAAGGAATTTTGATTGATATAGTTGTTGTTGTTGTTGTTGTTGTTGCTGCTGCTGTGTGATCGCCTACAAAGGTCCACCGAAATTAGAACATTTTTCTTCATCTAAAGTCTTCCACAACTTGAATATGGGTTTCAAATAAAATAGACAATTAAGTAACTTCCAAGTTCCACTTGAAATACTCACTACAGTAGTGGATGATATACACCAGGCACAAAAAGAAACTCGTCAGTTATATTCATCCTTGCTGTTCAATAACTTGATAATTTTGGATTATTCTGAAATATACGTTTTGTTAAATGGACGTTTCTTTCTCATTTGACACCCTGTTCGTGAACATTGAGCAAGAAGTGATCAAGATATGCGCCTCAAACTCTCAAACCCCAAAATGAAAAGTTGCAATTTTAACGATGTTGGTTCAATTGTACTGTTACACTGTGTGCTTTATTGATTGGTCTTCTTTAGGTGGTGCGTGTGAATAGCCCAATACAACGGTGTGTTCCCATTGAAAATCGTTGAAAATGCGACTTTTGATTTTGGGGTTTGAGGCTTTGGAGGCGCATATCTTGATCAATTCTTGTTCGTTCTTCACGAACAGGGTGTCAAATGAGAAAGCAAAGTCCAATTAACAAAATGTCTATTTCAGAATAATCCAAAATTATAAAGTTATAGAACAGCAAGGATGAATATAACTGTCGAGTTTCTTTTTGTGCCTGGTGTAGATAAAGCCATATACAGCATGCACATCGGAGCATGGATTTCAAAATAATTAACTTTAGGCAATACCTTTTAAAAACACACTCACTCTGTTGAGGGCTTTGTTTGGATGTAAATGAATATTGAACTACGTAGCAGTGTCGACCGCTACAAATAACGTCATATGTCATTTTCTGAGGTTTTCGTATGAAATTCCCCAAACCTTCAGCTTTCTTTTACTTTTATTTGATCAAATTTGAACATTCCGTTCAAATTTTACAAATGAAAAACTGTCAACAGAAAATGCGAAAATAATACACAATGAGCGTTATGCCATATTAATACGTGCATTTTATTTGTTATGTATCTTATTGTTTTCAAGCAGCGATATTTCATTGAAATCATTAAATACAAATTAATTACAGATCCAACATGCACCAGTTAAATCAAACATATTGTTGCATTGAATATCAAACTGTTACAACAGTAAAAATAATCATTCTAGTCATCAAAATTATGTTAATTAGCTAATTAATATTTATTATTGATTATGTGAAATTTAAAGTAAATTTTCTCGTATTTCATATTTTCACCAATTTTGGAATTACAAAAAAAATTTGGAAGAAAAACTACACCCCCTCCTGGCCTGAAATTTGGGATGAATATGCTTTAATCCCTGATCTGTGCATTGAGCCTACTTTTGGCAATGTTAACTGCAATGTGAAATGTCTACCATACGAAAGTTGCCCATGACGAAAATGTTCACATGGCATAATTCTTGGACACAGTTGATAACCTTACCCCCCCCCCCCTAAGTGTCTACAAATAGGCTCAATGCACAGAGCTCCTGGAGAGCTTTAATTTGATACCTTAATGAGCTTCATACGATGTTTAGTTCTCACTCCACATTTCTTGGCGTTTCTCGGTTTTCCAGCTCATTAATTAGCTAATTAATATTCATAAAACTATGCACAAATGTATTTCTCCATATGATCATCATATATGTATATTAAACATAATAATGATGTGATGTTTAGTTACCAAAATAAGTCAATCCTAGGTCTAATACCTTAAGTCTAACAACTTTGTAAGTCTCGTCTTCTGACTTTTCTTTCAGGAAAGTTCAACTTCTCCGAAATGAAGGAAACTAATCGGATACTTGGGCCTATGTTTTTCTTCGCCTACGTCGTGCTTATTGTGTTCGTACTTCTCAACATGTTCTTATCAATCATCAACCAATCATTTAGCAAAGTTCGTCACGAAACTAATGCTATCGATGGTGAAATGGAGATCGTCGACTTCATGATGGAACGATTCAAACGATGGACAGGCTTTTCTGAGCCTCGTGTCAAAACTAAAGAAAAGAAGTTCCTCTACATTGAATGTAAGTTTAGTATACATATATGCAGCTTCAAATACTTCAACTTCAAATACTTTTCTCACCGAACGTGGCGATCCAGCATTTAAAAAGCAACTTTTGACACATCAACTTTTTCTTTAAAGGGGTGACATGAATACGTCAGTGACCGGAGTCATTTTTTTTATAAAACCCCCTATCGTGGGTTGACATTTTTATAACTCCCCCCCCCCCCAACACCAACTCGGATTGAAACTGTTACTCCCCGCCCCTCCGCAAAGATATTGTTCTCTTATTTCTAGAAATAAGGAACGCTTAGCCTTCACAAAATGCGCGAGCAGCGCGAGTTTTTAAACTTGTAACTGTAAAATGTTAATAGTCAATTAGTCATGAGCCCTTGGTAATTTTATATTTACTCCTTATTTTTGTATCAAAACATAAATGACCCCTATATTCATACCCACCCCCCTTCTGAAGAGAATTGACAGCAACTTTAATATTTAATAAAAATAGGGTAATGCAGCATCCTTTACACCTAAATAATGTGTCGAGGCAGTAAACACAAAAAAATGTGACGCGGCCAAATCCATTATTTAAACATTTCTACTCCCGTAGACACATTATTTGGGTGTAAAGGATAATGCTATACCGTTATTTCTATTCATTATACCGCAAATTAGTCCGGGTTAAAGAGAAAATATCACTTTTTTGCCCAAATATTTTAAGTTGTTTACTTTAAGGTGGAGCGTGTACGGGTATGGTAATTGACGGCGGAGATATTGTACGCGTAACCAAGGCGTAACCAAGCGTAATGCTATGCGTATAATGTTGTACGGCAATTGACCCATCTTACTATAAATAGGGAATGTTGTATGTATGTATCTATCTATATATGTATCTATGTATGTGTATAAAGGCTCCGTCAGTTTCGATCCAAATGTCGCCAAATTCATACGGGAGATCGAGGATTATACCGAGACGTAATCAAGAATTGGCTGCAAGAAAAACAGTGAAAATATGGGTTAAAACGGCACTACGCCAATGCGCGCGTAAACGGCGCAGAGCCACGCGACTTGCGAGCCAGAGACCAGTGGACATGATAATACGGGAAGAAGGAAAAATAAAGGACAAAAAAGGTACATGGACGGGTCACGGGATTATGGTAACGGGTATAAACTTACATGGTGAACACGTCCGCAGACATGGACACGCTACGATACGGGATAAAGATGTGTGTTGTATAAACAACATGAAGCGGTACTATAAAGAAAAATTAAATTAAAATGAGGACAAAAAAGGTACGAGTAATAGGCCAACGGGTTAAAGTAACTAAATGAAACGGGGACGAAACAAAGAAGGAAAGAAACAGAATTAATTAAATAAATAAATAAATAAATAAATAAATAAATAAATAAATAAATAAATAAATAAATAAATAAATAAATAACATGGAAACGGAAAATCACAAGCTAAGCAGAAGAAACTAAAAAAGAAAATGTAAGAAGAGACAGATTTAGATAAATAAAATGTACCTTTTTCAATGATTCTACCTGTTCAGTAATTCTTCCTCTTATAGTGAACGCTCCCATTTACTCATCTAGCGGGGACCCGCGCGAAGCGCGGGTATCCCGCTAGTTAGCATAATTATTGCAGAATAAAGGGGTCTCGCGGAATGTGTTTTAACAAATCACAGTGCGCGATTTTCAAAAATGAATCGTGTGGGTGATAGATTGAATAATTTTACCGGAGGAATCGGGCTTTACGGTGATATTTACGATGGATCCAAATATATGAAATTTCCCATTCACACATTTGGTTTGAACAGGGAAGTGATTTCAACCAACCTCGGGTTGATTATTCAACGTAATACAGCGCTCAAATATACTCCTAAATGACTTAAAGGAGGATTTCGTGATCCTAGCATCCTCTTTTTATGATTTTTATGACATTTTTCAGTAGATATCCACGAAAAAGCTTATTTCCAAAATTTCAGTTGATTCCGATTTTGCGTTTGCGAGTTATGCATGATTATGTGTATTACACTGCTCCATAGACAATGTGTTGTAATTTCGTTCTGGTGCACCAGAACGAACGAAATTCAAATTTGGCGATATTTTTGCTAAACGAATTGATCTGCAAGAAATATTTGGTACATAAACATTATGTAGCCAGAGGTATCCAGTGGTGTAAAAATCTCAACTTTTTTGGGAAAAGTGGGGGATGAGGCTGTGGATCACGAAATGCCCCTTTAAGCTAATTGTAGGACCATCGTATGCGCTCATGCTAGCAACCCAGCAAACACACAACGTTTTACAGAAATGGTTTAAAATAATGTCGGCCGGGTTATATTAAGGGTATAAAACGTTTTAAATAACATTCATAAAACATTTTTGAAAACAAGATGCAAAACATTCTAACAGATATAAAATTGGATATTCATACGTAGTGATAAATACTAGATTTGAAGATTTCTTAACTTCAACATTACTAACATTTGATCGCTTACCGGGAGCGCTTTCATAGTACCAACTGGCTCTGATAATAATTTATGACACTGGACTGGACTTAGATCCAGTTTAGTAAGCGATCAAATTTGAGGAGTGTTGGATGTTAAAAACTCTTCTATTCTAACAGATGTTATTTAACTGTTGACAAAATATTTTGCAAAAATATTGCCGAAAATATTTTACAATAACATTCTTAAAACGTATTCATACTCTTTATATAACCCGACATTTAAATGTTGTTAAAACGTTTTGAATCAACATTTTAAGAACATTTTTGTGTTTGCTGGGAATACAAGAACCTTGATCACATTTGGGTCGACGATCAAAGTGTATTACACAAAGTGGACTTTGAAATCTTTGATGGGATTTGTTTGGTTTATTTCATAACAAGGAAAATATATAATGGAAAATGTCTCAATTTTCTAAAAGCGCATCCACATATTAAAACTAATTTAATTTAATTGTTTTAGATGTTGACCCGGTTGACAAAGCTTGTGATGATCTACGGCTTAAACTGAATGGGATGGTAGATGAGCTGAACGCTCACATCAGGAAAGCACGGCAAGAAGACTCGGACTATATCTACGAAGACAACTACGACTATGGCAGCTCTGGAAAGAAAATATTTCTTAGCAGTTAAATAAGTATTTAAGTTTTATACTAATAAAATGGGGGATAATAGCATTCGGTGAAATACAATGCAGGTGATGGTTTAATTGAACATATGTTAATTAATGACAAATGTATGGTGGTACTATAAACACTACATGGGAAACGATGAAGAAAACTATTAAAAATGTCTATTTCTCAAAGCGGAATTTGCTCACCTGAGAGCTTTCGGAATGCAGCACTATGGGTTATATTGTAAATATTTCGAACGCTTGTATTTTAAGGAGTTATGGAATAGAATATGAATTAATAACAAACAATATGTAATCAGATTTATTAGTTTAACGTTGTAGACAATTAAAATATCTGAATCTGGCGTTCATATTGCCTATATAAATCTTAGTAATGGAAATCGGGTTGTAAAACCGGTAAGTAATGGCACCTATGTAAATAATTGTAGAATAAGCTCAGGTTCAATCCACTAAGAAACCTATTTTTATCTTTGTATGTCTAGAGAGTCTTGAACAAACTGTATTATGGGTATAAATAATTGATGATTTAAATAATCCTGTATGTATACCGTATATTGTTAAGCCACCTTAAAGCAACATGTGTCTCAAAGCTGCCGCGAACTTAAGTAAAAACGTGCGCGTTTATCCTCGTTGAAAATCAAGACAAAAAGCCTAAAATTAGGCATATCAACTCAAAAATAAGCGTAGCCGAAACACGTTATTTAATGTTTCTACATGAATGAACTTTATTAAAGCATCAAAAATCAAAAAAACGGAATTGAAATCGGTCAATGCATTGTGATGTAGTGTCAATTATAAGATGCTCGTAAATGGAATTAAAACCTGCCACAAATGGCTATAATGACAAAATTGGCACATTTCCAGATTTTGAAGGTTTATTTCTACGCTTGCTTGAAAAAGCAGCGTTAATTTAAGTATCACAGGTTAAATGCCTATCTTTTCTGACTTCGTCAAAGAAAAAAAAAGAAAAATCTATCGTTGAATAATTATAACAAATTAAAGCTGAAAAAATTACCGAGTTCAGCTAATTAATATGCAAAATTGATGCCAATAGGAAACCGTATATGATATCAGGGTGTGGAGTTTTTGCACACATATGTATACAAAGTTCTTTCAATTGATAACAAAAATACACAAAAAGTAATTAATTATGCAAATTGGCAACTTACAGCTAATTATGTATTCATGATATTATTATGTAAATTAGGCATGAGTAATTTTGGGTTTTTTTTTTCAATATTGAATGAAAGTCTTTTCATTCATCATAAATTTGTCAAGTATGAACCTGTTGAATAAAGAAACTGCAGTTAATTACTTAAATATAATACAAACAATTCAAAGTTTGACATTTTGACGGTGTCTGGAATAGAATTTTCATTTCTTTCTGTAAACATGGTATGTGTCACCATTGCTCAAAGCCAAATCCGAAAAGTAAAAATAAAAATTCATTTGCAAAAAGACTTTAAATTGACATTTTGTTATCTGGATTAACATGGGAGGACAAAATAATGGTAAAAGGAACCGCCATTCCACTACATCGCGTATACAAAAATGGTGTGGCCTTGGACACACACAATGGCTTAGAGCTATTGTGGTTTGGAATATTACTCCCTTTAAAATCACTTTCGTAATGTTATGTTTCAACTCGTTTTCCTCAAGTGTGCCATTCGTTGTCGACGGAAATAATGTACATGCTAAGAAAGATTAGTATTTCAGCTAAATGGTGGTAGGTCTTATTATTTCAAAAGGCCTATATTTATTGATTTATGAGGGATCTTCAACACTCCATAAAAACAGGTAGTAACTCTTAAACGATGCAAAGGTTATTTTTAAAAGACCCGATGCTACGTAGTCACAGAAAGATTTCACAAACCATATATTAAATATTCAAACAATTTGGATAAATAGCACTTATGAGGACCTGGATGATGTTTGCCAAAATTGAACAACTTTGATGCGCGCGCTTTTCAATTTACTTTTATGCTTGCATGCACAGTGTGGCAGAATAATTGTGCAACCACTGTGACATCCCTACTAAAATAAAACTCAAATTTGCCATTTGATTTGAAGTTTCCGATTTTTTGTTGTTGCTAATATTGGACACTAAAAATGATAAAAGCACGTATGACAGTCTCTGACAGTATACACAATACATGGCATGGACATGTTTGGGGGGTCAACATACATTGGATACTTTTTGCACAAATGCTTGTCCCAAAACCTGTATTGGCACATAAAAAATTAATAAAAAACTCATTTCGCATTAGATTTTTAATTTCTGACCAGCTTTAAGACACGGTTTTTATTCGGGTGACCTTATACGCTTATTACAATGCACGTTGTATTTATTGCAGTTAAATTAAGTTTTATTAAATGCACAACATACAATAATTATCTAGCGTCACTCACGGTGGTTATTTTCATCAGAAGAGTGGGTCCATAAAATATGGATACTGCATGGCCGCCATATTTATGTTCCCCCTACTGACATTAGTTTATTTTCATGACCGCCGGTACACACACACACAAATACCCAAACTTCAGCTATTGTGTACATTTTAATAGTATTGTATTTTTACTATTTTCATGTACATAATATAGCACTTTCTTCTATACACCAATCCGAGAAGCGTTTACTGTATTTGGCCCTCTATTGACGGCAACACAGATGTACCAGAGCAGGAGATTTAATTCGTAATTCAATACTCATGATTGTGTATTGAATTACGAATTAAATCTCCCGGGTACAATTCTGTATAGCACACAATAAATAATGGATGGAACCCCCGACCTCGGGACACCGCAGTTTTACATCGGGGACACCGCAGTAATGGCGAAGTCGGATAGGTGTATAGGGGTTGAATTTAATTTTTTTTCGTGAGCGTAGATATGTTGTAGAAAGTGGGGGATGAAAGTTAAAGTGTAAGCCTCATGATGACGTGGGGTCCAGAGGCCCACTTAAGGACTCCTGATAGGGGCGGGAAGCTTCTGGTATTTACAGCCTTCCGAGATACAGAAAAGGTGCTAAATTTGACCCATTCTGTGAGAGAAATAATAATTAAAACAGCATAAAAATGTATGCAAATGTTGATTTTTTTAACCATTAATTTTAAAATGAAATCTCTTCGTCCACAGATTGAATAATGTGTTGAAAATAGGCCCTAATGGTATGAAACAGTGGGCCCCAGGTCAAAACGTGGTGTTATATCCCCATTCTTCCTGTGATTTAACGGTCATGATTTGTTTCATCAGTTTAAGAAAAAGTAATGTACTTGGAAAGGATGCAGGTGAAAGTTTGACTGTATTAACTGCAATTTTGATCAATATTTCAATATGACATTTTTAGTCTGAACCCCTTAATAATTTTTATGTCACCCGCGTCGTATTTTTTGTGGAATAACTGATAACCCAGCAAACACAAAACGTTTTCGACATCATTCGCAAAATGTCATAAAAGGTTGTCAGAAAACGTTTAAATGTCGGGTTATATAAAGGGTATATTAAGAGTATAAAACGTTTTCATAATCTTAAAAAACATTGTTTGATAATCTACTGCTCAGTAAACAAAAATGTTTTATAGAAAACGTTTAAATGTCGGGTTATATAAAGGGTATAAAAACGTTTTAATAACATTCCAAAAACATTCTTGAAAACTTGATACAAAACATTCTAAACAGAATGTTATTTTGGGGTTGAAAAATATTTTGCGAAAATGTTTGCCCAAAATATTTTCAATAACGTTTTAAAAACGTTTTCATGACCTTTATATAACCAGACATTTAAATGTTATTAAAAGTTTTGAAAAAAACATTTTAAGAACATTTCTGTGTTTGCTGGGTTCAAATATTTCAACACAATGTTATTTAAGTATTGACACAATATTTGGCAAAAATGTTTGCAAAAATAGTTTACAATAACATTTTTTGAAAACATTTAAAAATATTGTTGTAGTGTGTTTTCATACAAAACGTTTTAAAACGTTAACATGACCTTTATATAACCCGACATTTTAATGTCAATAAAACGTTTTTACCTAAACCAAAAGCCAAAATATAACTTATTTGAAACGTTTTTAAAACGTGAATTAAACAAGTCTACTTCAGCTTCTTCTTGGGTCTGAGGTTGCTGGTATGTCCACATTTCTTCTTTTCTTGCCCCTATTATAAATGTCCAAAAACTATTATATAAAAGGTAACGGGTATAAATAGGGCGTTCTTTGCGTCGAATGTGCATCCTACTTCAATGTAGAAGATTGTTGCCCCGGATTCGATAATAAAATACATGTATAACAATACGCTCCTTGTCATAATGTCAAGTTAAAAAAAAAAAAAAAAAACAACAACAACAACAACAAAACAAACAAACAAATCTAGTAGGCCCTATTCAAAACTCGGATTCCATACTGCATTACACATATAGTCGTGGTGAAATAAGTATAGATTACATAGATCGTAGATTAAATTATAGTTTACAATTTTCGCGGCCATCTTGGTAGAGTGGCGGCCATCTTTAAATCATTCAGGGGTTAAGATTAAAAATATCTTCAATCTTGCTGAATGAAATTTATTTCTTAAATGTATAGTTTGTGTCATCTATACTGCGCCAAAAAAAGTATCCTTACACTTGGAAAAATAATCACAATTTAAGAACTGAACCATATTGGGGTAAATTCGGGGTTTTTTACATTTGTTTTTTCTGCACATTATGACACCACATTGAATCCAATGTGACCTCAAGAAGTAAAGTTACAAGCAATTGAATAGACGAAGGTCCAGTTTTAAAAGTGACAAATTGGACAGATTCCAATAAGCGCAACAAAGAGACAACACAGTTTCTTCAATGAAGCTTTATTTAAAGCAGTTTTTATTTCAGTTGTTACTTCTCTGTACTTTTCATAACTCTCATTTTATTTGTCAGTTCTTTTGTTTCAATTTTCTTTTGTTCCTTTTGTTTTAAATTAAAGGCACACATAAATTAGCCATTCACCTCTCTCAAACCAGATGTTTAGTCCGTGGAGTATTGAATAGGCCATCTATTAAACAAATAAATTTACCCAAATATGGTTTAGTTTTAAAATTAGGATTTTTCTTTCAAGTGTAAGGATACTTTTTTGGCGCAGTATTATGACCTATCGTTACAGATTTATTCTACAAATACCTCATTTTGGTTCAAAATGTGCACCTTTGGAAGTACAGAAGTAACAATAATTTCATCTTGCTCTGATTTTGATCCTTTTACCCTATATCATAGTAGGTTAACATAGTGGATTTGTAAAGGTATTCTTTTCCTGATTCGTTTCAGCTAAATAAACATTTTGCCATCATTTTTGCCAAAATTGGAGCAAGTTGAAACTCTTACCCCATACTACTGTATCACCAAAAATGTATAATTTTGCCCAAAATTGAGGGAAGTTTTTGGTCAGTTTAAGGTAATCGATTTTCATTATTTAAATCAATATATTATTTAAAATAACACTTTTATATTTCGCAAAAGTTATACAAATTATATACTTTGAAAACGTGCTTGATTTATTGTTGTTAAGGAGTTTTGCAAAAGTGTTGTTGTTTCATCACTCTTTACAACATAACGCTCCCTATGAAATAATGCAATTTTTGCCAAAGCTCACTACCATTCGCAAGATGCTGAGAACTACCAAATCGCAACAGTTTAAAATAGTTGCTAACCTTAATTGAAACCAATGAGGTAAAATGAAAGAAAACTCACTATCTTTAGCCGCTTGACTGTGGTATTTTATATGAGATTCAAAGTTATAATTAATATGACTTTAATTCAAACTTGCTCTGTTGCCTTAAAACACAATGAATTTGAGTGAATCCAATTTGGAGGTGTAAGTTGAGACATTACAAAATCATCGTCAAAAAGCTCATTTAAAAATATCGTAATTATGACTTTAAATGCCAAACAAAAATGACGATATTTGTGTATTTAAAAATAACACTTTTATGTTTCACAATAGTTATACAAATTATATATTTTGCAAAAGTGCTTGATTTATTGTTGTTAAGGAGTTATGTACTTTTTGCAAAAGTGTTGTTGTTTCATCACTCTTTACAACATAACGCTCCCTATGAAATAATGCAATTTTTGCCAAAGTTCGCTACCATTCGCAAGATGCTGAGAACTACCAAATCGCAACATTTTAAAATAGTTGCTAACCTTAATTGAAACCAATGAGGTAAAATGAAAGAAAACTCACTATCTTTAGCCGCTTGACTGTGGTATTTTATATGAGATTCAAAGTTATAATTAATATGACTTTAATTCAAACTTGCTCTGTTGCCTTAAAACACAATGAATTTGAGTGAATCCAATTTGGAGGTGTAAGTTGAGACATTACAAAATCATCGTCAAAAAGCTCATTTTAAAATATCGTAATTATGACTTTAAATGCCAAACAAAAATGACGATATTTGTGTTTTCTTGACTGTTCGATTTTCTTTATTACGCTCCCCCCGGTTTCTTTCTGAACGATCGATCGAAGGATATTTCGTGATCCAAAGCCTCATCCCCCACTTTTTTCCCGTTAGCCTATGGAGCAGTGTAATACACATAATCATGCATAACTCGGAATCGATTGAAATTTTGGGAATAAGCTTTTTTTCGTGGATACCTACTGAAAAATGTCATAAACAGAGGATGCTAGGATCACAAAATCCTCCTTTAAATACCTAAAATCACGCGTCATAACCAAGAAAATTATTATTACATTTTCACGTTCGTTAGCACGGGCACTCCTGGAAAGCAATTCAAGAAAAAAGCGCATAAGCATCAATATTGCTTTTTGAGCAAAGCGAGAAAAATTCTAAATTTATCACGCATTGATTGATTTGATTGCAATTCTTTGTCTACCCAGCAAACACAAAAACGTTTTAAAAACGTTTCAAATTAGTTATATTTTGGCTTTTGGTTTAGGTAAAAACTTTTTAATAATATTATAATGTCGGGTTGTATAAAGGTCATGATAACGTTTAAAACGTTTTGTATGAAAACACACTACAACAATATTTTTAAATGTTTTCAAAAAATGTTATTGTAAACTATTTTTGCAAACATTTTTGCCAAATAGTGTGTCAATACTTAAATAACATTATGTTAAAATATTTGAACCCAGCAAACACAGAAATGTTCTTAAAGTGGTTTTTTTTCAAAACCTTTTAATAACATTTAAATGTCGGGTTATATAAAGGTCATGACAACGTTTTTAAAACGTTATTGAAATATATTTTTCAACCCCAAAATAACATTCTGTTTAGAATGTTTTGTATCAAGTTTTCAAGAATGTTTTTGGAATGTTATTAAAACGTTTTATACCCTTTATATAACCCGATATTTAAACGTTTGCTGAGCAGTAGATTATCAAAAAAATGTTTTTAAGGTTATGAAAACGTTTTATACTCTTAATATACCCTTTATATAACCCGATATTTAAATGTTTTCTGACAACCTTTGCGAATGATGTCGAAAACGTTTTGTGTTTGCTGGGTATCTTGTTTACAATATATGATGAAGGGGAATATTGAAAATCGATTAATTTGCATATAACAGTAAAATAAGGAGTGGATAATGAATAATTGATTGGAACTTTGCAACTTACTGTGCACGGTATCGACGTTTATATAGACATATACATTATTACACACATCAGTGTACGTATGTCTGCGCTGGAGATGCATGTAGTTTGCCTTGGGACAAAAGAAATACTATCGCAGTTATTTTCTTGTCATTAAAAAGGACAATAGTTATTATTTCACGCAAAAATGCTATTAAAGTGTGCATATATTATGGCTACATTTCATCACATAAATTAAAAGAGTGAACGTATGCTTATCATGGAGAATTTCATATTATTTCATTTCATTTTTTGCCAGATAAAAACATTGAACATACATCAAAACACATAAAACTATTGCTCAAAAATCGTTTAAAACATCCAAAAATAGTCGTGAACCTATTTAAAACGTTAGAGCCTCTGGTAGCCCAAGAGATACCAACAAAAGTCGGTTTCAAAATGGCTAAACCTAAAAGCTCTCCAAAAACAACACAAATGATTTGAAACTATATTCAGGGTGTGGATGTTGGTTGTTTGTGTTGTTGGGTTTTGTGAGGGATGGGTGTTGCAGGGTGTGTACGCCTGGCTACACGTTTATCTTTATATGCGCGCAGGGGCAGGCATATGCTGAGTTTACTGACGTAATGACACTTATATTCTCCACTAGCCTTGAAAACCAAAAAAACATATTATGAAATCAATAATTATCATATTTGTGTATTGTTGAGTGCCCTTACTTTAGATACTTGGTCACAACTCTCCTCCGTTTATCGAGCTGTGCTGAGCAATATTCATACACCCTATCTGGTCAGCAAACCGCCCTACCGGGGCGTTTTGCAGGATCGCAACACTACGGTTTTGGAAATTACCGGAACTAAAAATGAGTAACATGATTAATTCTCCTTTAAGAAGGTATATAATGCAGCCAATAACCAACTTTCGCTTTTAATCAAAGTACACTGTACCCAAAAAAGAACAATATACACACGGAAGCGCGGGGGTAAGCGTGATTACTGTAACAGCTTTTGAATATTGATTCGCCTAAACAATTTTCGCCAGACTTGCATAATTACAAGACACCATTTTAAGATGACCGAAGCCCCAAGGAATGGTAAAATTAACCCCAAAACCATCCTTTCAGGGGCTTCCTTGTGGAATATACGTTACGAAAAATCGAGCTTTGGACGAATTGATATGTGAATTTTACTCAATACTACAAGGACTCATCACTCACGGTAGGATGGTGAATATGAGTTTTTGGCGTGCGAGGGAAACGTTCATTCTGGCAGTGAAGGTAAGCTAAACAGATTAACGTTAGTGTAACGCTTTATCCTCACATTAGTCCCTAATACGTTAGTGTAACGCTTTATACGTCACATTAGCCCCTAATCCCAACGTTTACTATAATCTAGGGATTGCAAAACTCGTTTATTTGAAAGTTAATGTGTTTTCAAGTTCCGTTTATTTTCATGAGTCTAACTATTAAATACATACATTTAAAGAAGTTAAAAACCATTCGCGATTCTTCGCCATTTTTTCTATTCGTCGTCTATTATAGTTGCAATTGTTATACTTTCTTTTTGAAGATTCACCCAGCAAACACAAAAATGTTTTTAAAACGATTATTCAAAACGTTTAAATAACATTCAAATGTCGGGTCATATAAAGATCATGAAAACGTTTTTAAAACGTTATTGTAAAATATCTGGGGCTAACATTTTTGCAAAATATATTGTCAACACTAAAGTAACATTCTGTTTAGAATGTTTTTTGAATGTTATTAAACCGTTTAATATCCCTTTATATAACCCGACATGAACGTTTTCTCTAAAACGTTTTGTGTTCGCTGGGCAGGACTCGGTGCTTTGACCAGCTGCCAACCGGGTCCATGATTTACGCTTTGCAGTGCTCGGTATAAATTCTTTGCAAAGAATTGTCCTTCGTTAATAGTTTTGACAGTTTTCACGCTCGTGTTAAATGGTATCATGTCCTGCTGCTTCCAGCAAGCAGGATCTCAAACAGTTAATAAGTAACAACATTCAAACACGTTTTTGAAAAATTGCTGCAAAACATTCTACATGTTCTAAACATACCGTAATACAGTTATTTAAGGGAAGGGGTATGAACGTTTGGACAGTATTTATTGTGGGACATTAGAGCAAATCAGCCCGGGCAAATCAGACATATCGAATGGTATTCTGAATACGAAGAATGTCCTGATGATATCAAATAATTTTGATTTTTTGAAATTCGCAATGTAATACACATTTTATGGCAAATAATTAAAAATTGATATTTAACAGTACTCGAAGTAAATTTTATAAATATGATGATTTATACTTAAAGTGTATGTAGGTGAGATGAAAAGCCGACGATCAATTGAAAATTTTGACCTTTCGTATTGAAGATATGGATTTTTTTTCCCAAAACACACAAAAAAATTGGATCTTTTGGGGAAAACATCCATATCTTCAATATGAAAGGTCAAAATTTTCAATTGATCGTCGGCTTTTTTCCTCCAGATACATACACTTTAAGAATATATCATTAGATTTATATAATTTACTTCGAGGACTGTTATTATATCAAAAATGTGAAAATATCAAATTTTAATTTTCGTATTCAGAATGCAATTCGATATGTATGATGAGCTCTCATGTCCCACAAAAAATACTGTCGAAACGCTCAAAACGCTCATTCCAGATCCCTTAAGTGGTGACAAAATCTTAAAATTTTGCAAATAGCCTATCGGTATGGTTTTTTTTCATAAAACGTTTTCAATCATGACATTTAGTAATTCTTTAGTGTTATTAAAACGTTTTGACCAAAACCAACGCGCATTTACAACACGATTTACCTTTTAAAATCATATGTGTTTGCTGTCCGTTAAGAGATTTAAAACAATAATAATATGGCACAAATGATGTATAACTTAAAGTGGGTCCTGCAGGCCTAGTCAAATAAACGCTTTTCAAGTTGAATTGACCGTGTAATCGTATACCTCTTTTAAGGGGTATGATAAAAAGAGCTTATTTCCAACGTTTGATTTAGATGCTAATACTTTATATAATGACGATGTTTTAAAAGCATATTTGACAACTTGTCAAACTCTAAATACAATTCAATACAAACAATTTAAGTTTTGATTTCGATTTCTGATAATGATATTTTGTCCCACAATCATCACATGGAACTATTAATGTTATAATATTGATGTACAAATCACTTAAACTTCAATCAATAAAGCTAACAAGAAAATCAACGCACGTGAACTTATTATGTACGTTTATCGATACGTTATCGGTAATTTCCACCTCCATCGTGATCGGATGTCAATAATAGATCAAAAGCTAAGATCATTACCAAAATACCAATACACAATAATTCCAATATTTAGGCTTTGCCGTGTCACCCGTACTTTACTGCTGTATCAAGTATCGTGTTTAACCGTGTTAATCCAAAATATCGTAAGTTATACCAGGAACTGTTGACTGCATGCATATTATCCTACAGGTACCATATCAAACACCAAACATTCTCGAAAATATTCGTAAAAGGTTATAAGAAAACCTTACCATATAGAGGGTATTAGATGTCTTCATAAACATAACACTTAAAAACAATTTTGAAAGTATTCTAAATAATGTCATCTAAAGGTTGAAATATTTTGCAAACATGCTTGCAAAAACTTTTACAATAAAATTTTGACATGACCAAAACCATAAAAAACTTAGCATAATGTATTTTCAGAGTGACATTTAATGTTAATTGCTTTCAGTTCAGACCTTGAAGTTCAGTTTTGATTGGCCTATTATTTTACTATACCATTATGTCACGTCCGTTAAAGCTTCAACACAAAATAATTGGCTTCACCCAATTCACGAGATCCATTAAAAAAAAATCTCGCAAAATTCCTTTTTCAAGATTCTGATAAATATAACTCGCAAATTCCATTTTGACAAAAGTTGACGATAAAGCATATACAACAAGAAATATAGGAGCATGAACTTAACCATCGACTATTGGTTTTGTTAAACCAACTGTAAACATGTCATATTTTATATATGCTGCACATGCATCATCATGATCATGCATTGGAATAATTTCTATTATGTCACAAACCATCTTCTCTGTTCAAACAGAAACCTTTTCATAACAGAGAAATAACACGACTTTTCTTCTGAATTCCCTGTCTAAAATTGGTGTTGAGTCCTGGTTGGGTTGAGAAGCGCATTTACTTGTAATGCAAGTTGCTACTAGTACTAGTACGTGAATGCAGTGGCTATCCAACATGATATGACAAAATAAACTGAGCTCAAAAAAGAAACTTGTAATTTTTTTTACAAGGTCATAAAATCCTGTCCATCAAAATGAACCAAAATCACTTCAATACTCTACTCTAAAAACATGTCAGTAACCAAGCAAATATCCAACTGACACAACAGCAAACTGCACTGACATGCAACATATTCCTGGACCACATTCACAGTAGTGGCACCATAAGCTGCAATGAGATGGATATTGTTATGGTAAGAAAATAATTTGCCATTGTGAATTCAAATTCAAATCACAGCCCAATAATTGGCACCCAGCACAAGAAATCTGTGAGAATGAGTACAAGGTCCTTGCACACTAGTGAGGCGGATATGTGACATAGATTGGATGAGATGTTCACTTCTGGCAGAAATCATGAGAATGGGTATATAAGGGGTTGAAGGTGTACTGATTTCAAAAATCTACGGATACAAATAATCTGAGCAGCCGTTTGGCGGCCATCTTGGAATTCAAAATGGCCGCTATTTCAATATATAGTATGTTAAATTTCTCCGCTTGTGAAGGTCATAGGTTGCTAAAATCAGTGGCAATATTTCTATTTGTATTGCCAAGGGACCCATCAAAAGTATTTGTAGACATGAGAACTGTTATCTTAAGGGCCGGCTTGTATTTCAAAATGGCCGCCATTTAACCATACTATATTGAATATCTTTTGCCTGTGAAGATCAGAGGATGCTAAGACTTGTGGCAATACCCATATTTGTAATGTCAAGGGTCCCAATAAAAGTATTAATATTCATGACAACTGTTACCTTCAGTTGTCTTCTTGGATTTCAAATTGGCCGCCAATTCAAAATATTATGTTTGCCGTAAACTGTTTTAGAATGTGACTCCATTAGTATTATAAACTGGGCTCAAAAAGAAACTTATAATTTTTCACAAGGTCATATCTTAAAATCCTGTCCATAAAAATGAACCAAAATTGCACACAGGATTACTTAAATACACTGGTGAGTAACCAAAC